>NW_015386732.1:10145-27638 GCF_001527695.2 Protobothrops mucrosquamatus | reverse complement strand
GAAAGAGTACAGAGAAGAGCAACAAAGATGATTAGGGGACTGGAGGCTAAAACATATAAGGAACGGTTGCTGGAATTGGGTATGTCTAGTTTAACAAAGAGAAGGACGAGGGGGGACATGATAGCAGTGTTCCAATATCTCAGGGGCTGCCACAAAGAAGAGGGAGTCAAGCTATTCTCCAAGGCGCCTGAAGGCAGGATAAGAAGCAATGGATGGAAACTGATCAAAGAGAGAAGCAACTTAGAACTAAGGATAAACTTCCTGACAGTTAGAACAATTAACCAATGGAACAACCTGCCTCCAGAAGCGGTGAATGTTCCAACACTGGAAGTTTTTAAGAAGAGACTGGACAGCCATTTGTCTGAAATGGTGTTGGGTTCCTGCCTGAGCAGGGAGTTGGACTCGATGACCTCCAAGGTCCCTTCCAACTTTGTTATTATTATTATTATTATATAAGTAATATACTAAGGTTTCCCAGTCCTTATATTTTGAAGTTTGTTCAGTCTTTTACTTTATGGAAGGGTTTCTATTTTTCAAGATTAAATCTGTCTGTGCTGAATTGAACAGTCTTTTTCCACTTAGCTTATCCATGTTATTGTATTCCAGTTTCCCTAATATCCAATCAGAATGCCAATGATCTCACTGATGAATGGTAGGCAAACAACCTCTGGGAGCTAATACTGGAAAACATGATATAATCATCTATTGTTGTGATTCCATTTATGATATAATGATGCTACAATGCATTTCAGGGGTATAGTCAAAAATGCTAAGTGATGGTCAAAACATCAAGATTGTGCCTGTGACTGTGTGATCAAAGCCTCACTCCTTTTTATGTCTGTTGCAAGGCATGTAAAAGGGGGCAGGCTTTGATTGCATGGCCATGGGTGTGTTCATGACTCTTTTGTTAACTTCCTCTGTGGACACTCCTGGTGCATTTGTTGATTTTAAAGTGCCATAAGACTAGGTTCTGCCTCTTTCAACAACGGAACTCGCTTTTGTCTATGAGGGTTTCAAGTCCACATGAAGGTCCAATTCATGCTTTTATGTAATCTAAAATTTAAAAATACATTATTCTAGTTCTTTCACTTTGCTTTTTAAACTTAGAGTATTCCCATTTAACAGGGCTAAAAAAAGCACAACAAATAAATAAAAACATACTAAGATCACTACTCTCACTAATATTTATCTTTCTAGATCTGAACATAATTTATATTTATGTTATGATGAAGACATTCTTAATTGCTCACACACACCCACACTCCAGTGCACTGTTCACAAACCTGCCATGAGAGACTTGCTTGCCACCAAGGCTGGGGCATGGCAAAAAGATGAAATAGCACATCCTGGTTGCCCAGGCAACCATGTCACAAACAGCAAATTTCCCATCTCCAAATTAAAAGGTGACGGCACTGAGAACATTGCCTCCCTACGAAGCAATGGATGCCTTTTGCAAAGAAGTATTTATCTTGGATTTCTCTACAGGCAAAAATTATGACCAAGGGAAATGCATACCACTATTCAATCAAATATTAAGGAGACATAGAATTAGATGAAGAACATGTGTGTATGCCAAACATGCTCTCTTTTCATATGCTCATGTTTGAGATTATGGCAGGGAAAGGAAGGTAGAGCTACTCCATCTGAAATGAAAAAACAAAACAAAACAGGTAGCTATTATGGGCAAAGGGAATGTTTGATTCTTTGACCTGCCATCTAGTGGTTTTCTGGTTTTTTGCTGCCAAGATACAGTAACCCTAATTAAAGGCTGTGCAAAAATCCAGGGCTGGCACCTTTTGCTTCATTTTATTGTATCCTTTCCTTGTTCTTTCTAGCAAGACTATAATAATAGAATTCACTTTGTACTCTTGCAGCACAACACAGAATTGCAATCTTTCCCATAAATAGTGTGTTCTAATATCGTCAACTGTGTGTACCTCAAGATAATCCTCCATCTGGAGCGCTTTCATATTTATTTAAGTTTGGATTGGAATTGCAGCAGGGAACAAGAATTAACCCTTTCTGCTTCCTTATACCATGTTTCTTATTTTGTTGCCTACTCCCTACTGCTATTGATTTGGAAAAAAATCAATAGACTGAGGGGTTAAAAAAATAAACTCCAAGTTTATTGCAATAAGATCCAAATATCTAGTTTGGCATTTGGAGCTGTGTCTCCAAACCCAGTTTACTAGGGCAGATTCTTTTTTGGTTGGTGCAGCAGATTCATGGTTTGTTCATTACAATTACTGCACAGCTGGAAGGAAGTAGATATCCAATGGGCCAGAAAAAGCCATCTGAGAAACTGAGGGGCTCCTCATGGGAAAAAGACTGCATGGATAAATCTGAAGACAGTGGATTTAGCTTGCATCCACCTCTAGTCTACTTAAATAGGACCTTAACATGGCCTGTCCTTGTAAAGCATGCAACTTCCTTGTTCATCCCTCCATCATGGAGCGTAGGTTTCTTCCTAGAAATCATTTTTGTTGAAATTTGATGTATCAATATTTGTATCTGAGTCTTAAGTTGTGAGAAAAGAGAATGTCCTGTATCCACAAAAAATGGACCTTTGAAGGAGCAGTTGTCAGAAGAAACTTTAGGAACCAGAGTCTGTCAGGGGCTCATGGATTGGGTTCCCCACCCCTGTTCCATGCATATTCATCCCTGGCTAAAGATCAGCAATTCTGTATCATGTCCAGAACTGTGAATGCAGATCCTATGCTGCACTAAACTTCATGTCAATAAAGTTGCAATCACTATATTCCATTTATGATAGATATGATTCTTATATATCTTTAATCCTTCAGATCTCAATCATGATAGTACCACCACATATTTATTTTCAAATACTTGCATTTTTAATGCTTTTATTTTTATTATTTTGTTTGTTTGTTTGTTTGTTTGTTTGTATCCTATTATTATTTTACAAATAACTCAAGGCGGCAAACCTATCCAATACAGCTTCTTCCATCTATTTTCCCTAAAACAACTCTGTGAGGTGAGTTGGCCTGAGAGAAAGTACTGTAACTGGCCCAAAGTCACCCAGCTGGATTTCATTTTGATTTATATAATATATTTTGCCCATAACACACTCACGGTAGCTAACAATTCAAAAGAAAATATGAATAATTAGAATCAAAATAAGAAAAATTTATCATTCATTCAATTTAAGGCCTGTCTGAAGAAGAATTAGTAGAAATTAGATTAAATATATAAATTTTCCAAAGTGCTATAGTTCCCATTTTTTAGGAAGTAAGAACTCTTATATTTAATCTGTTTTCCCAGCAACATAGGTTGCTGCTTTGCAAATTATTGCAACAAGATTTCTGTATGATGGGACAAACTTGTTCTTAGCTGTCTTGTAAGGATCCTTGGTATTTATAACTTATTGCCAAAGTTCACTTTAGCATTCACAAATGTGACTTTTGCAGTCTCAAAAGTCACAATATTTTCTAGTGAATCTTTGATTAGTAGTCACAAAATAAAGTCTCAAAAAATTGTTTAATGGCTATTTGTTTGACATATCAAAACATCCTAATTTAGGTGAACAAAATGTCCACAACAACCATGGAGATTTTAGAGGTGCCAATTTGTAAGGAAGTTTTGAAATCTCAAAAAAATAGGTGCAAAATTTTGACTTGAATGGCATTTTTGAAGTAGACTTCCTCTTTGGACAGAAACAAACAAAGAGATCCATATCCAAAACAACAGAAGAAACAGAATGACAGTTATCTCACTAAATCCGACAAAATTCTTCAAATCTTTCCTTTCATGAGAGAAACGCAACTATGTGTACAGAGTGGACTTTACATTGTGGACATGATTCTTCCAAAAACGATGTGACTAGATAGTCTTTGAGAAACTATTCCTTATAAATAGAAAGTAATCCTGTCAGTCCTTCAGATCGTCTCATTCTTACCTAAATTCTTACCCTAAATCTAATGAAAGAAAATAGCAGATTTGTTTTAAAAAAATTATCTACTTTTCTGCAATTTTTCAATATATCAAAAAGATTTCAGTAAAATCCAGATTCAGTTATAGTTATTACCAGTGCTTTTTTTGTAAAAAAAAAAAAAAAAAAAAAAAGGTGCCAGAACTCACACACATCATACAACCCGCCTTGCCTACCCTACAAGGTTCCATCCAAAAAAGGTGCCGGAACTCCATTCTGGGCGTTCTATGAGAAAAAAAGCCCTGGTTATTACAGAAGAATTGCTGCTTTATCTCAGAGTAGCACAGATCTCTTCAAAGCAGCAGCCCAGTGGGAACCCCAGATTTAACTAAATTCAGTATATGTTCTCTGTTACTGCTTTTGCTAAATTAGGACTGCTAATAGGAAGCTCCAATTGTCTAGACTGGTATAGGAAAACAGTGTAAATTATATTTCTACTTTGTAAGGAAAACTTCAGCTGTCCCAAAGGTGCTTTTTCAAGAGGCAACTGAACTTTCTTGTTTCTCTTTGAAAATGTTTCATTTCTCATTCAAGAAGCTTTTTCAGCTCTGACTTGATGGTGGGGAATGATCCCATCATCCAGTCAGAGCTGAAGAAGCTTCTTGGATAAGTAGCGAGATGTCTTCAAAGAAAAACAAGAAAGTCCAGTTGCCTCTTGAAAAAGCACCTTTGGGACTTGCTGTTTTTAAAATATGTAAAACTTTTATGTGCTATTCTATAACAAACTTTTTCTTGCAGGACTGGCTTCATTTTGAAAAGGAGGAGGCTTGGTATTAACATGACCCCTCATGTTAGGATTTTATCTGGCTCTCCAGATTTTATCATCTGCTTAGCTACAGCCCTGGTGACCATAGGTGGGGGTTTTAGGAGGAAGACAATAAGGCTCTAAATGCCTTGAGTTGCCATGCAAATGCCTCGCAGGCATAGACTGGGACTAATTTGTCTCAAGCATCATTGAAACAGATGCAAGCACAGTAATATGATTAAACAGGAGTTTCCTGCCAACACTTCTAAGCCAGTACAAGATCCTTAAAATGTGCTGGTGTCTTTATGGATCAGATCTCCTGCTGAGCATTAGTACAAAGGTACCAGGTAAAAAAGCACAGCACCATTCTCAGCTCCCTGTTTCCCTACACACTGCATAACTCCTACTCTCACCTGAAGGATGCCTGGCTTTTGTAAAGAGCTTTTAGCCCAATATACACTGGAAACAGCATTTACTGAACAAGAGATTACATCCTGTGCATGGTTGAAGGCTTAACTTTATGCTGCCATTTGGCCATGGAAGCACACTTTGGCAACAGTAATTGGCTCTACTCTGACAGCAGGCACCACATACAAAAATGTATGTCACACTGACCCAATGTCAACTTTCAAAAGAAAAACAGCTTCACTGTGGATGGGGCGGGAGGATGTCAAAATGAAGGGGATGCTTAACTCTTTCTCTACTTACCTCATTTCTACTCTGCTTCACCTTTTCACCATGTTTTCAAATGAGAATTTGGCAGTCACAATTTCTCTTTTGTCTGGAGTTTTTTTAAAAAAAAACTTAAATGCCCATAAGAAAAATACATGCATTTAATGTGGTTTAGCAGCCAAGGAGATGAAAGTTAAAAAGCACCGTATAAAGACATTCGCAGCGATGGCCTAATTTAGCTGTAAATAGGGATAGCTGCCTTTATTAAACTAACAGTTAAGGAGTGAAAGCAAGGTCACTTGGTTTTACCTACCTTTCTTTTTTTCCTAGAACACAATTTGTTGAACCATTCTCATTTTACTTTTATCAGCTATGAAGTACATCAAAGTGTTGTAGTACACTTTGTATCCTAATCATCTTTGCATTTGCTTGATCTAATGAAAATATCATTTAAGTGTTTGTGGGCTATTAACTAGAAATAAAAATAGCATAATTATTTGGCTGGGTCCATCCTTCCTTTAAAGTACTCACCTTGACTCATAGGAACAACAACAACAACAACAAACCCTTGTGTTATATTGTTAGATTACTGGTCCATTTGTCAGTTTGGTTAGCAGTGATTTGCTGGCAATAATTCTCCAGGCTTCCATGCTGAAGTTTTTTTAATCCTAGTTAATCATTCCAAAGATTGAACCATGGATATTCTGCAAAGAAGACATGCTGCTACTAAGCTATAACTTTTTTTTAATGTCACCTAGATGGTTTTGTCTCAGAATGTTTCCTCAGATTTTTCTTCATGGCCTATTTCTTCTTTGTGGCCTGCATGATAGATGTTGGTCTGTTCAAGAATTATTGAACAGTTCATAGACAGTGTACGAAACAAAGCAGGATGAGGGGAGGTGAACTCGTGAGGTGACTGTCTTATTAAATTTCTACTATTATTCTCTTTTGGATTTTAGCTCTGCTTTTATAATTTCTAATTCTTTTAAAATAATTATCATATAATGGTTTTAACTAATGATTACCTTATTTATTTAGTATTTTTAATGGATTGTTATAAGCTGCCCAGAGTCACTTTGCATACAGATTGTGGATTGGTTGGACTAATATAATATGACACAAGGTAATATCCTGCATACAGTAGATCCTTGTGTTAGCCCCTAGGTTAATTTATATTTAGAAAAATGTAGAAGTGGAGTTAATTAATGAAGAAAATATATTCTATTTCTTATTTATGAGTATAGCTGATTTATAAGACAAGTAAGTGGCCTGGAAACAATAATACTGTTCGAATAAAACACTGGTTCAAACTTTTAAATTTTCTCAGCCAGCATTATCATGATAGGCAGTATTTGAGTCAAAAGTCAAGAGTTGTTTTTGGTTCATTTAGCTGTCTTCAGCTAAAGTCTAGAGATCTTTTACAAAAGAAATGCTGGTTTGCATGTTTATGGAATTTTGTCATAAGGTTTGTGAGCTTTTTTCTTTTGTGCTATATTACATGCATACCCATTACAATTCCTTTTGGGATAAATAGAGTTATGGAAAAGAAAAAAGAAATAATAAGCAAAATAAGTTAATGACAGGAGGTAAGAAGAAACAAGAGGAAAACTCAACTAATAATACAGCATCACAGTCTGGTTTGGAAGCATCACTGCTTCAGACAGGAAGGCGGTGCAGAGAGTGGTGAGGATGGCCGAAAAGATCATTGGCAGTTCCCTCCCTCCCATCCAGGACATAGCACAGAAGCGTTGCTTGAGCAGGGTCCGTAAGATTATCTGGGACACTACGCATCCTCTTCCTGACCTGTTTTCCTTGTTACCTTCTGGGAGGAGGCTTCGTCGTATCTGAAGCAGAACATCCAGATTCAGCCATAGTTTCATCCGTACAGCATTAACCTTATGAACTCTCAAGCTTCCTCCTTCCGTTATATATTCAAGATGAACAGTGTTTAATATTTATTTGTTATGTCTATGTAGGGATGTGGGTCTATACATATGTTGTATATAGTATCTTTAGGTGTGTGTCATGTATGTGTTCACTTTGAGAGCGGGCAACTAAATTTCATTTTTGATGTGTGCCGTTGTGCCCACAGTAAAAAATGACAATAAAGATTATCTTATCTTATAATAAATCTAGTTTCACCAATTTTATCCATTATTCTTCTCTATATCTTTCTACCCTTGCAAAACATTCTTACTTCTACCAAAGCCATACAGCAATTCATACATTGCCATTTTTCTTTAAACTTGTTACTTTCTTTTTTCTGAAGATCTAATCAACCAAACCCCATTGTAATTTTGTGATCTCTACATTCCTTTAACTAAAAAGACTTGAGCCCTGTTATTGTGTTGATTTTTTTAATTG
Organism: Protobothrops mucrosquamatus; assembly: GCF_001527695.2. Taxonomy (NCBI): domain Eukaryota; kingdom Metazoa; phylum Chordata; class Lepidosauria; order Squamata; family Viperidae; genus Protobothrops; species Protobothrops mucrosquamatus. The sequence goes on along the minus strand of NW_015386732.1, from coordinate 19,908 downwards.
TTGAGGTTTAAGAATTTAACTGCAACATTTACAATTTTTTATTAGGAATAATTTGCTGCAAAAGTGAGATAATACATAAATAAAATAGCAAAATAAGGCAGCATAGAAGAAACCCACAATAGCTTCTAATAACAATATTATTTATTGATCAAATGATGCATGTATGGTCTTTATTCATATATGGATAACTCCAGCAACCTCACACACAAATGCAGGAATTAAGCTGGTGCTCATACAGTAGGTAGGATTCAGCTGCTACTCCTAAATAAAGGAGTGCATAGATAATCAGTGAAAAGCAAAGATGCCTTTGTTAGCTGTGAGAGTCATCATCCCAGCTTTCTTTGCTAGCCACTTTCTTTTAAATAGATAAATAAGATGGTCCAAAAGGGTCAAGACTTGCCTTCTCTGTTTGCTTCATTCACACAGGTTTGTGCCTCTGTGGGGGGAGGGGAAGGCTGAAAACTACACACACAAAAAATAGTACTGATGTATCTAACTGTTGGAAGAAAAGTCTTCATCATGGTTCAGTCCAACCCGGGGATAAACAACATGGCAACTGCTTTAGAAAGAAGGTTGCAGTTTATTGAAGAGGAGAGCCAGATAGAAAGATGGGTCTGGCAGAAAAAAGAGAAAAGAAAAAGGACTGAGCACATGTAGAGAGTGGGTTTTTATACCCTCTGGAGCCTTTTGTTTGGAGTTGCTTCCTGTTCCTGTTTTTTGAGGCTTTGTATTTCCTGTGTCATGTATTTTGACCTGTGTCCCTTTGGCATCTGTGAGTTAATCCTATTATGTCCTGTCTTAGACTTTGGGTGGGGTATGTAGATTTCAGGTGTCTTTGTCTTCCTAAGCTTCTAGCTCCAACCTTCCTGATGGTTTACACCTGCATTTCTATAGAGCTGGTTTTTGCTTGGGGGAGGCAGACTTGGGGCTATTAAGAAAAACTGGGTATGCTTTTCTGCCTCTTTAAGATCCTTTGAGGAAATATATTTTTCTGCCCTTTTAATATTTTCTTCTCTGGGGAGCTGACTTCCCACATAACGAAACCTCAGTTTGCAAGTCTCATTAAACTTTCATCTATAAATCTGGCTTGCAGAAAACTGAAATAACCTTTTTAATTTCTTCTCTGGTTTTTTTTTGCCTACTTGGGTGGGGTGGGGAGAATAATTTAGCCTGGGATTATTTCTGATCCTAATACTAAATAGATATTTTTGTTTCTGTACACACTAATCTTACCCTTGACTTAGTTATATATGAACAGAGTCTTATAGTAAAATGAGAACTATGTAAGCTGCTTCATCCAAACATTCACCTTTGCTCATCCAGGATTTATCCTAATCTTTTCTTCCCATACTCCAACACTATCTTGGAGACTAACAGAAAACCAACCAGCTGCACAGCTTGATTTAGGGTTGTGTACTGCTTCAGACTGGATCTCTAAGAAATGTTTGAAGCCCACTGGAATCAAAAGATAGCTCTGAACAGCAGCATCTTAAAGCAGATGCATCTTTTTCCTAGAATTTCTGTCCTTCTTTATAATTACCGATCATGAATGGCATGCCGGTTTCACTGGAAATTGAGAGGGTAATTTGACCTTTGCAGAGCAAATATTTATATCATATTCTTCTAACTATAAATAAAAATTATTCAAATGGGGAGGAGGAAAATTAAACTATATCCTTTTCCCCTTCAGGAAAAAAAGGCAAGATAAGAGCTAGCATGAATCCCTGTAAAGCAGATAAAAAGATTAAACCCAGGCCTAACAATTATCTGTGACATCAGCACTGTAACCATTTAAATGCCTGTGCCTTTACAAGATGCTATTGTGGGATGGGTCATTACTCCTGTGTAATGTAGCTGTATTGTACCTCAATGAGATGGGTCATGTCATAGGGGTGATACTCTTTGCCTTTTTGAATGGTAGCTATGAAATTATTCAAACTGTTGGGTTGGGTTCCCCCCCCCTCATTTTCAAGGCTTTCTCTTCTACTTTCAGAAACTAGAAAAGATTTATGTACATAAACTTCTTTGCCCACTGGATATGCTGGAGAAAGCCCAGAAAGGATGCCAGGCAATGCCCCAATTTGTATGTTGGAGAAAACTGTTTGGTTACCAAATAGGAAGAACAGAAACACAGCCCCTGTCTTTATTGAGTCCGTCTTCTATCACAGCATTGTCCACCTGAAAGCCTGACTAATCCAAGTCTAATTTAGAGGTCTACAGGAAGGGAAAGTATGAACTTTAAAACTAAGAACAAGGACAGTAGAGCAAGCAACCACATAGTTTAGCTGGCCACTTGCTTGCTGGCTTCTGTATAGGTAGTCCTTGACGTACGACCCCACAATTAAACCTAAAATTTCTGTTGCTAAGCAAGACAGTTGTTAAATGGGTTTTGTCCCATTTTATGACTTGCCACAGTTGTTAAGTTAGGAACATGGTTGTTTGCTTGTCAGAAGGTCACAAAAGGTGATTACAGGACCCGGTGTTCTGACCCAGCCTTCGCGAGTAATGATCAACTGCTTACTCGTAAGTAAAAAACCCTTTTATTAAACAAGCAGTAGCAGTCCCTGCTCACACCAATTGAGACAATTTCAATGTCTATTAGTTCCCAGCAGGGAGACTCAATTAGCACTTCAAACACAAAACAAGTAGTCCCCACAAACCTGGGTCTTGATAAAGAAATCTTGGCAAAGAATTCTGACTGATTGAAGTATCCTGTAACACAAACGGTTGTCTGTGACAACAGGCCACTCCCAATCTCCTCCTATTTATGTTCCAGCCAGGGAGGGGCTGGCTAATGTCTCCTTCTTTTCCCTGAGAGCTGGCCCATTGCCTTCGGTTGCTCTCCTCTCCGTGCCTATCTGGTCCTCCTCCTCACTCAGTTCAGGCCCTGAAAACAGTTGCCTCTCCACCTGAGCATGGGCAGATGGCCCCGGCTCTGCATCTGGCTCTGAGTCTTCTTGCTCATTGGAGACTCCAATGTTAACCCAGGCTCCCCCTCCATCACCTCCTCCTCATCAGACTCAGCTGCTAGCTCTGCTGGCAGCCGATGGACCACAGCATCCGGGACCCTGCAACTGCCATAAATACATGCCAGTTGCCAAGTGCCCAAATTTTGATCACATGACCATGGATATGCTGAAACAGTTGTAAGTGTGAAAAACAGTCGTAAGTCATTTTCTTCAATGCCATTGTAATTTTGAATGGTCACCAAATGAATGGTTGCAAGTTGAGTACCTGTAATGCATTTCTATTAAATTATAATTGTTTCTAAATTAGCAACAATTGTACATAACAGAATTTTCTACAGATTGATATTTGATTTTTTTTAGGGCATTGTTCTTTTTTACAGTCATTAAAGGAACACCATTTTACCTTTTAACACAAAAGAGAAAACATCTTATTCATGCCTATGTAGAAGTGCAACACTGAGTTAGTGTGTCAGAAGAATTATAAACCAATCGTATGAAGACTCTTCCTTTTTTGCATTTCTGTTGCAAACAAAAAATAAAGAGGCTAAAGCTTAGTAATCTAATTTGCTTCTGGGCAAATACAAAGTGCTAATAAATATTTATTTAAGCCCCCAAAGGCTTGGATTTGAATCAGTTCATAGAGTGCCTTCAGCTGCTTGATCCCAACTGTTCAGTAAAGTCATCTGGAGAATTCGGTCACAGCTGCCACAGATCATCAGATGGTGGTTTAGTTTTTGGTAGTGATTCCTTATTTAGAAAAGTGGACTGATACCTTGGGCTGTCTTTAAGACGGTCATTTAAATTAAATTGTGTTTCCAGGCTGTCAACTGATGTTTTAATTTTTTTAAAATGTTTTGATAAAGTAATCTGTTATATAAATATATGTCACATTTAAAGCCTGTTTACATATGGTATTAAAAAAATGACTTATGACTGGTCCTCACACTTACAGCCATTGCAGCATCCCCATGGGCACATGATCAAAATTCAGGTGCTTGGCAATTAGCACGTATTTATAACAGTTGCATTGTCCTGGGGGGCGGGTGTCATGTGATCGTCATTTGGATCTTCCCAGCTGGCTTCTGACAAGCAAAGTCAATGGGGGAACTTGCTTAATGTGTGATTCACTTAACTTGGGTGATTCACTTAACAACCATGGGAAAATAAGTCATAAAATTGGATGCAACTCACTTAACAACACCTCACTTAGCAATGAAAATTCTGGTCCCAGTTGTGTCATGAGTCAAGGACTACCTGTAATAAAAAAGGTATAATAAACATTTGTTAATATACAAGGAGTCCTTGTCTTACGACCACAACTGAGCCCAAAATTTCTGTTCTTACGTTAAGGGAGTTTTGCCCCATTTTACAACCTTTCTTGCCACAGTTGTTAAGTGAATCACTGCAGTTGATAAGTTAGTAACCCGGTTGTTAAGTGAATCTGGCTTCCCCATTGACTGATTGTCAGAAGGTTGCAAAAGGGGATCACATGACCTTGGGACACAGCAATGGTCATGAACTAGTTGCCAAGTGTCTGAATTTTGATCACATGACCATGGGGATGTTGCAAAGGTTATTAAGTGTGAAGAATGATCATAAGTCATTATTTCAGTGCTATTGCAACTTTGAACACTCAGTAGATGAACTGTTGTAAATCGAGGACTACCTGTATTCCATAAAGTTAAAAAAAAATTCTAAGCAAAACAATTAATTGGACCAAAAACCAAGACGTACATCCAAATTTGGGCACGACAATTTTATTGCTTGCTAAAACTAACGTGCCAAAATAATAAACAGGATTATCATAATATTGACAGCTTGAGACAAAGGGAAAAGATTAAAATTCTCTGGGGAAAAATATTTTGAAATCTGTCCCCAAAACTTTCTACATTCTGAAAGTTGAGTTATCTCAGCATTTCTACCACCCCTTCTTACAATAGCTGGCTGCTTTCACTTTAATTGAGAGGCTTGAAGAAATCTGATGGTTCTTTATTTATTTATAGCTTGTGCTCACGTTTATGCAAATAAGGAACAAATCCAGTGGCAAGCTTAAAAAAAAAACCCCGGAGATCTGACTGACTGAATGCACAAAAGAGCAATTGCACATCTTTTAATGCATTCTCTTAAGGAGGGAAAAAGAAACAACAATCACAAGGCAAGAAGTTTGCAATACAATTGCCTTGAAAAGGCAACAAATATTTCTCACAAAATAAATACTGTCCATTCTCGTCAGCTTTTTTCCCACCTCCTTTGTGTTCCAAGAAATTGCCAGTAATGAAAACAGAGCAGAGCCAATCAAATTGTTGTGTATACTACTGCACTGTGGAAACTGGAAACCCTGCATTTCAAGTAAGTGTTATGCATTATTCATAGCCTATGCATGTTTATGTAAATTAACAAAGGCGGAAGTGTATGGTGAAGCAATATTAGTAGGTGAAATAATGATGGGGAAAAGTACTATGCTTAAAATGTATGTTAACAAAGATACTGTCCTTAACCTACTTCATTAACATACACCCATGCACACACACACACACACACACACACAGAGAGAGAGAGAGAGAGAGAGAGAGAGACATATATTCAAGAGGTTACATCCTATGAAAAAATTGAAATACATGATCTTTTACTTAAGAAACTTGCATTTTTATCCTTTTCCCAGATTACAGCTATACAATAAAGCTTTATAAACAGTAAGAAAAGAAAGGTATGCATGCATCAATATCATTGTCAAATATATGATACCCTAAAATATTAGAATGTCTCAAGTGAGAGTCTAAACTGTGATCAAAGTAAAAGGGGGGTATTGGATTTTGAAATGTACCGGTAGTTAAAGAAGAGGTAAACTTATATCTTGATAGGATCACTAGACAAGGTGTAATTCAAACTGCATCCCCATCCCACCCCCAAACAGAGTGATTTGGGTTAAGATAAATACTCTGCAGACACAAAGAAAAGCTGTTTTCTCTTTCTGTCTATCTCTTTCTTTCCACAGCCAATGATAGGAGGAGCAAGGAGGAGAAAGGGGTGGAGAAGAAAGACTTGATTGTAATGTTCATTTGCAGGAGATCTGTGCTTTGGAATTGAATGTGTGGCCTTTTGCAGCTTACTGACATACAGTATAATTTTGTGCAGGTTTTCTATGCACACTGCATTGTGATTTGATAGAGGAAAACAAGATTCTTCAGCTATCTCCTTCCTCTTTCTTTAAATTTGCTTGAAGCTTGGCATTCAAAAGCCTCTCTTGATTTTTCACTCAAATTAAATACCGTAATCTTCCAAAATGCAACTATTGATATGTGTATAATTTAGTTATTTAAATATTATTTTAGCTTGACTTCCTATTAAATTTATTGTATCTCTGTGTCCAATATATGAGAGACAGATTGAGAAAACATAATACTGAAAAGTGTTTACAGCAAAAGAAGATTTTGCACTGCATCTGAATATTCTCAGGAGTAGATTTGATTGAGCCTATAGGTTATCCAGGCATCTGGATTTTTCTTTTTTTTATCTCTGATATGTATTGATCTGATGCCTACCAGAACCAGAATAATTTTTTAAGAGATAAGATTGCTGTTATAAAAAAAAGTGAGACTTTCCAGAATTGGGTATTAACATGTATTGATTCTAGATTTAATATGAATACCAAAATTGAAGGTAAAAGTACCTCACCACACTTTGCCTTTTGCCATATTCTCCTCATGCTGCCATTTTAATAGTAAGATCCCAATTGCTACTGAATACAGTCCTACAAACTTCTGCATTTCCTTAAACATTTTATTCTTGCCAAGTCTGTGGATGGATAGTATCCTTTTGGATAGGTAAGAATTGGATATCAGATGATAACAGAATATTAATATAGACGTGGGACTTTTAAAATAATTTGACCTCTCCTTCAGTGGAACTATCCTTTCAACTCCCAATCCACTCTAATAAATTACACTTACTCAAATTGGCTCCCAAAAGCTTGCCATTCTTTGATAAGGAATGGTCAGGTCATTGCAGTAACTTAAACGCAAGACAATAGATGCCAGATAGGCATCATAAGCAGGAAAGGTACATTTCCTGCTGATATTCAAGAAGAGAAGAACAATACTTTAACTGAGCAACTACTGAAAGGCCCTTAGAAGAATTATCTTTGTTTTCCTTCATTGGGACCAGTGCCTTATTCCACTGGCATACATTAAAAGGTATGGATTTTGTGTCTCAGCAACACTTTCATCAGTCTGTCCCTCACTTTTTACCCATCAAGGATGCTGTGAAATACATGGTCATGCTTCCTGTTTTGATGTTATTGACATCCTCCAGGACCCAAGGTCAACCTAGCCCTTTTTAGCATGCATCACATGCATACCAAAAGGGTGGGCTTCAAGTGCCCAGTTGACCTAAGAATGGCCATGGTCCAGCTCTGAAGCAGGCCGCTATCATCTGGAACACCAAAAATTATCTTTTGCTTTGGATCAAGCTACTACAAGAATAGCTATATTGGCATGAATTGGAAAACATTTTTGATTGATCTTCCTCAAGAAAGCAGCCATATGGTGACAACACACAAAGCATGCTCTTTAAATTCTGGAAGTGTCCATGGACCAAAAAAGGTTGATTATCCTGATCTTTATGGGGGGAAATTACAGGTTACATTCATTCAGATATGATATCTGCTCTGCTCTCATTATCCCCTTTTTAGTCAATAGACTAATCAATATGATGAGTTTTGTTGTATACTTAATAAGTTTGATAGACCTGAAGTTTTCAGTTATTCTCAACAGCGTAAAACTCTGTGCTGCTGTTTGCAAAGTTAGGCAAAGTTGGCCCAGATCATGGCTAATTTACAGCATACAAGTAAGTGTCCAATTCAGTAGGTGCAACTGGTAAACATGCTATTGTTTCTCTCATGTGGATTAGTACGATACTGTGAATTTATATACCATTAGGATCATTTCTGTACATCTGCTGATATGCTAGGTTGTTTACTTTTTGATGAAAGTCTGTAATAAATACTTTTTAAATTCCTAATTGATCTATTCTACTTTTTTTTACTTTGGTTCCCCAAAAGATGCTGATGCATGCATGAGTAATCTATATTACAAAGATACTATTAATCAAGGGTGCTGCTTCCGCCTAGCAGTTTTTGCTGCTTTTATCCCCTTTCCCAATCCCTTACAAACCACTCTGAAACTGGTCTTCAATACTTTCATGGGCTAAAATACTGATAAAATTTACTTATAAAATAAGATAAAGATGCTCCAAGAGAAGATGAACAGCTGTTTGTGTCTGTGTGATTACACAACAGTCTTCCTGGTAACAATGGAAATGGTTTGCAACTGTCTTCTTGCAGGATGGGTTTTTCCCCCCTCTCTTTTTAACTTCCCCGCCTAACTTACAATTCTGTATTCGATGGTATTTCATCCATGGAATAACCTGGACTGATCCTGTTTGTATTTGGAATCCAGGCAAAATTTCCCAGATGCTATCACTGCTAAAACAGCTGAATTATAGGATAATTGAAGTGATTTGGAATAACAAATACACTGGTACATGTATTAATTTGTATGGCTGTTCGCAGTTTAGCTGATTGTGCATACACATGTATGCATGCACATACACACAGAGAGATTGTTATGATGGAAACTCTTCCTGCTGTGAAAGTGCCATTCCTTCAGTTTCTATTAAAATGCCTTTGCTAGCTCTGTTGCTAAAAGGATAACATGGCAACACTTGTTGAAACAGATGTTGAGAACAGCTGGAGACTGCAATATAGAGCATCTATGGCCCCTTTTCCACTGCTGAATTAAAGTGATATCCATCCATCCTTGAATCAGGCAGAAATTCTATGGCATGAAATTTGCTGTGTCATTGCTAGCTTCTTTCCTGCCTGTCTTGCCTCTGTTCTGAATGGTGCTGTCTTGATTATGTATACACAGCACATGATAAACTAAGTGACTGATGGACTCCTCCACCTTTGCTGTCTTCCTCTTCTGGACATCAACAGCTAGTGGGAATAATAGCTGCTGATCAATCACAGCATTGTGGCAGGAATGAAGCAGGAATGACAGCAGAATTCTTTGTTGCCTCTTGGTTCTTCTCTGTGTTTCTCTATCCTAAACTTGTTGTAACCTGAGTTAGGTTACAAGAAGGAAAAACCTTCAACAAAGGAAGTTGAGTTTGAGTTTCTCTCAAATTCCTTTTTTATCTTTTACAAGCAACAAATACCGATTTCCATATTTCTCTGTGCTTTGTTCTGTGTAGCAGTTCTGCGTAGGGGCAGAATGGTTGGTCTCTTTGTTCCATTTTTATATTATTTGCATTAAACTGGTAAGGATCATAGAGTTAAAGCATTTACAGCTGTGCTGATTGGACAGTCAAACATTTTTAGCAGTTTTAATAGGCCATCATCCCAACACTAGTGTGTGTTCGGTTCATTTGGGTGTGGAAGAACTCAATAGGCAACACTTTAATCCCATATAATCTAACAGATTTTATACACCTCATAACTGGTTTTGGATACTATAAGGTGATGGGGAAAATTGACTTTAACCTGAGTACAATGAAGGATGACTTAAGCTTTTCTCACTCAAAGTCTGGTGATCAGATGAAAGAGATTGCAGGAAAAAAGATGTTGCCAGATACTGTATATTTGGACTGTTGTTAGGTGCAAGGGGAAATGGATTGTGTGGGGGTAGCAGAAGCGGAATGGGACAACTTGCCACAGTCAACTCACTGCAGCCAACTCGCCATGGCCAACTCGGTGTGAGATAACTAGCTCGGGGACAATTTAACAATTCTATTTA
>NW_015386732.1:0-9805 GCF_001527695.2 Protobothrops mucrosquamatus | reverse complement strand
TGTCATAGACCCAGCAGAGGAGAGGGTGGAAGAAGAGAAGGTAACATAGTAACTCCATTTTGCTGAGAGGTTGGAAGATGGGTGAAGCAAATCCAGATAACTGGTAGTGGTGGTGGATTTTACAGAGAATTTGATGCTGATCAGGAGGATTAAGATCAGATTTGTGTTATGATTGCCTGCAGTTAGATTTATATACATGCTGAGCTTGCTTCAACCCATGAGCTGTAAGCCAATTTTATTTTTTTAAAAATGCCCCACATAAGCCTGCATGCATGTATGTAAATTTGTTCTAGCTGCCCACTCCAGAAGACTGGGTGGCTTATAACCCAGAAGAAAGGGCTTATCTCTGAGGGGGAAAATGTTCCAGAGGTTGTGAATCTAGATAGGGAAGTGAGAATGACCTTGAAGAAGGGGAGGAAGGGCCGCTATTAAGGCAATGGTCATATAAAAGAGGTCTGAATATGGGGCAGAAAAGTAACATGAGAAAACATCTCACATAAAACCATCTCAGACTCTAAGATAAAGATAGATAAAGAGAGGGAAGGAAAAAAATGCATTCAGACTTGCAAGATTCTGTTACTATCTCTTTACAATAAAAGTAGTATTGCCTTCCTGACATTGATTTCCCAGTCTGGTTCACCATGAAGGGCTCACAAGGCCATGTCAGGAAAAAAAAAATCATGCTTGTTTGGACCTGCAAAGTGACAACATTTATTAGAGGAGACCTGGAGCACACCCTCTTTCAAGGGCAGAAGAACCAGCCCTTCTCTCAAAGAGGCTGATATCACTGATGTCAGTGGTGGTGCAGTGGTTAGAATGCAGTATTGCAGGCTAATTCTGCTCACAGCCAGGAGTTTGATCCTGACTGGCTCAAGATTGACTCAGCCTTCCATCCTTCCGAGGTCTGTAAAATGAGGAGCCAGATTGTTGGGCGCAATCTACTGAAATTTGTAAACTGCTCAGAGATGCTGTAAAGCATTACTGAGTGGTATATAAGTTTAAGTGCTATTGCTAAGTGCTATTGCTATGTGGACCCATAGCTCGGTAACTTCCAGGCTGTCTTAACAAACCTGAGAGGATCTTACAAAATGGTTGCAGAGCAAACAGGCAGAGGAGTTCCCCTGTACACTTCCTCAGATGTCACAGAATGTAATTCATTCTAGATCAGTGTTTCTCAACCTTGACAATTTTAAGGCATGTGGACTTCAACTCCCAGAATTCCACAACCAGCATTGCTGGCTGTGGAATTCTGGGAGTTGAAGTCCACATGCCTTAAAATTGTCAAGGTTGAGAAACACTGTTCTAGATGGACTTGCTCAGTTGGAATCCAACTCTGAGCAAATCTGAGGGATGATGTAGGCCCAAATATGGGCTAGCACTCATATTTAGTTGAATTCGTTATTTTTGTCTTTCTCTGATAGTGTTCAAGATTTTGTCTTTCTCCAAGAGTGCTTCTGATACTTAATCTCATGGAACTCCTTGGAGAACCAAGGAGCATCCTAGGTTTGATGCAGGGGCTGCTTAGAACCTATCTGGCCCAAAGCCTCAGATATTTACTTATTCCAGGCTGCAATAAAACCTCAGCTGAAGTGTCCAAGAGGTCCTCAGGGAAAGCCCTAAGATCCGTCTGGAACCCAGTCAGGTCCATCAGACATCTGGAGTGGGCCAACCAATCAGACACTGACTGGACAAAATAATCCCAACTTTGCTCTGTATTAGCCAAAAAACAAACAGACAAGCATATTCAGACTTCATAAGAGAGTCAACATTATGGGGAAATGTGCCAGTGAAAGAGAGTGTAGATATATCCTAAATCTTATAGTTTTGAGGATGCTAAATTTTTTATTGGGAAAAGATGTTGCTTACTCCATCTTAATATGCCTGACAACAATGCTTGCATCTGATTAGTGGATGGAGACAATGAGTTTTTTAAGCAGCTATGGGAATACAGTAATATGCTGATGTCCTGCCTAGTTGGGCTGAAGCCAAGAAAAATGGCTTTATATTCAACTGTATTGCACGTTTTCTACCTTAAAATATATATTCAGAGGCATGGCTAAGGGGGTGAAATGTGTATTTCATAACTATAGTTATAGTTTTCCTCTCCACTATGCCTAACCTGGCAATAGAATTCAGAAGAAAATCTTTCTTATAGATCTGAGAAGGTGAGGCAGTCAAAATAGAGACTATATATTGGATGGATCCACTGTTTGATTTGGCATAAGCTTCATGTATTCAAAAACACCAATAAGAACATAAGTCAGTTTGTACATTTTGATCCAGCCATCTTACGTGGCTTTCAAGCAAGCTGTATAAAATAACATTTTTCCCATTTTAATTTGTTGCTAACATATTTCCATATAAGAAGCAGGGAAGGGGGAAGTGCAGTTGTCAACTGTCTTTCTAGCAATTGCAAGGATTTATTTATAGGTGTAATTTCTCAAAAGACCGTTCCATGTGTAAGAATGGAATTGCTGGAAAATGTTGGCAATTATTTTGCAAGCTGTGGTTTCTCCCTTGCATGATGCTATAGCTTATTTGCATACAGTATGATTGAAAATGAAACTCTGACACCTAGGATTTCACAAATATCAAGCAGGGTTGGGGGGGGAAGCCAACTTAAAACAAATAAATGCTGCCACTTATAGATCACAGACAGTGTTGCACCTGCTAAGTATTTCGGCCGTTTGCTTTCTTAATGCACATTTATGAATATTTTATTAAAATAAATATATCAGTTTTTAACTCTTAGATAGCAGACAAGAGAGTATCTTGATAAATTTCACAATTGGTTGATTCAAAAGCTATCCTACAGGTGGAAGATGTCTTTTGAAAACTAAATATATAAAATAGACGTTCTCTAAAAAAAAATGTTTCTTTTTCAATATGTATGGATTTATTGACCCCCGTGGCCAACCAGAAACCTGAAAACTGCTGCAGAATCACTACACATTACACTAACCTTAAATATGTATATTCCAAATTGTTCCCTAGAACTCACCTAGAGTGAAATACTATCAAATATTAGGTTCACATACACCACTTACAGAATTCTGAAATTATCTTATAGATATTGTAAAATGCATTAGGATTTCTGTGAGCAGCAGTTTAGAAATATCTCTTATAGAGGAATAAATAACAAGGTACACAATCCTATGGTCTGTTGCATATCTCTTTCCTTTCCAAGCAACACACACACACACACACACACACACACACACACACCCCTCTTATTTAATGTTTAGAGTGCAGGTTAATCTTTATGAATAAAATCCTCTAAAATTACTTTCAACCTTTCAGACAAAATCTTGATATACAGTTTGTAGTCATTATTCAATAAAGGTATTGGTTGATAATTTCTTGTTAAAGTCAGCCTCTTTCCAGGTATCAGAAATCTTCCTGTAAAATAATATTATTTGTTGTAAAGATTGTAAAAGTTCCTACTCAAAACCTTTATAATAAGAGGCCATGAGGCCATCTGGACTAAGTGTTTTTCCTGTTTTAATTTTTCAAACATATACTTTCCTTACCGTTACAGGCTCATTCAAAATTTTACTGATTCTCTGTGATCTTTGATAAATTCTGCTTACATAAGTATTCATCCATTTCCCCCCCCAAAGAAATATTTGATATTTATATGTAGAATAATACATTGTGAACATATTTTCATTATATTAATACACTATTTCTTCTTGAAACTTAGTACTTTTTTTTCTTGCAACTACTTTCTGTGTTTATGTACAAATTCAAAATGTCTTTGTTTTCTCTCACTGTTAACACAGATAGTAGCCTCTGTAGAAACTTAATTTGGTGAATAATAGTTGACCTTGAGAGTTTTTAAAATTCGTATTTTTTTTACTCTTATCCAAAATCATTTGTATTTTCTCTTGACTTGCTTTTTCTTTTTAAATTCACTATCATGTTGTACAATACAAAATATCCTCTTATTAAAACTTTACTTGCAACCCAAATTATTCTTACTTCTGTACTTTTATTAAGATTATTCTGAAAGAAATGTTTTAACTTCTTTTTGCAATCCTCCACTACCTAACATTTTCACTGGAACATCTCATTCAATCTCCACCCAAAAGACCTGTTTTTTTCATTTAAAATGTTAAGTCAGTAACATGTTTTAAGGATGTTTTTGCAATGTCTCTTTTTATGTACATTAATATGCATAAACCAAACCAAACTAATAACCAAAGACTTAGAGTACCAAATCATCTCTATTCTTGAAATCACCTCTATATTTTTCAGAAAAATCAGGAAACTCTTTTGTGTCAGCAGTTTTATATCTCCATACATCAAGAAGAGCCAAATTAACCATCAAATAAGGGGAAAAAAATCTTTGGCAGTTTGCATTTTGTATTTTTAATATTTTTCTCAGAAGTTCTACTTTTTTGGGGGGGAAACCATTCCATTCCAATCTCTCCGAAGACACCAATTTTCATAAGTAAAATCCAATAAAATTCCACATTAAGCATTTATAATTCATATTTAGGCCAAGATTTTAGAAAAGTCCATTTATTCAACCTTAGTATTATGTGAGCAATTAAAATTTCATCCAAAGAGCACTAATCATCAAAATGGAATTGTCTATTGCGTTTGGATTGAATAAGTTCACCATTATTTTGAGCAGCTATTTTAATGTTTGCCATACCTATAATAAGTGAGTATTAAAAGCAGTTAAAAAGAAAATACTTCTGAAAGTTAAAAAGTATAAATTAAAATTAATATTAAACTAATTAGCAATATTTGTGAAATAAGCCTTACTCTCCCCTCTAGCAAATAAAAAAAAATCTCTTCCTGAGCCATGCCAGGAATTAATCATTTTGCCTAAGAAACTGAATTATTAATATCTTAGTGAACAAAATTAGTTTTTCAGAAATAGTTTATAGTTTGTCTCAATTACTAATCTGGTATCTAAGTTTCCTTTTTTTATCCCATGTTGGGATACTAGAGCCACTTTAATGTAGCGGTCTAGTGAAGCTCACTTGCCTCCACAAATAACAAAAAAGATTGTGACATAACTAGGTCATGTAAATATAGGATTTTTTTCTCCTCCTTTCTTAAAGGTTATCCTGAGGAAATAGAGACAGTCCTTCCACAAATTATGTTTATCACACTTTGAGAACTTGCAAGGTATGTCATTATATTTTAACAGTGTAATTAGTTAACTTAAATCTTCTCGGACAACTGGAATCACTAGGCAAGCAACATAATTTAGGAACCATAAAAGTGATAGTGGTGTATACGTTTCCATGTTATTGATATTAATTGTGGTATTTTACTTAAATTGGCTAGAATGGGATGCAAAGCTCATGCCCAGAAACAAAATACCACTGAAAGTTATTCATGCAAAGACTAAAGACAAACATATTATAGTCAGCAAAATAGTCAGAAACTCATCAGAAGCAATTATAGAAACT
Source organism: Protobothrops mucrosquamatus (assembly GCF_001527695.2). Classification (NCBI taxonomy): domain Eukaryota; kingdom Metazoa; phylum Chordata; class Lepidosauria; order Squamata; family Viperidae; genus Protobothrops; species Protobothrops mucrosquamatus. The sequence continues at coordinate 4,376 of NW_015386732.1, read as the reverse complement.
GTAATGCGTTCTGTCTTGCTAACTAAACAAACTGCATAGATCAGTGGTTTACCAATAGTCTACCATTCTCCTCTGCCCCAGAAACTGATAGTTGATGATGTATTTCTTCCCATAGTTGGAAGTAGTACATTAATATACACAACTGCAATTTTCAGAATGTAGATTTTTCTGTGATGAACAGCAGATGAACAGCAGAACACTGTGATTTAGGAAAACACTGTGATGAACAGCAGACCGGAGTTTCACAAAGACACCACATTTTTCCTTTTTTCTATACCTGTATTTACAATTTTGTATAGCACTCAGAGATGAACCTATTTAGGAAGTAGCAGTTTTTTTAATCTTGATTTTCTACAAATGTTTGATACAAACTGGAGGGCACAATAAATGTATTTTTTATTTCCTAAATCATTCATCTTGGAAAATATGGACTGTTCTTTACAGGAGATAACTGAATTGGTCTTGGACAAATTTTCTATAGACTATATGATTCTGGCAAGCAATAATGCAAAAAGTATGCTTTAAGCAGCATGGCAGAATGAGTTGTGACACCCAAAAACCATCCACTGCAATATATTATAAATAAGAACCCATTTGTGATGTATCAACATATTTTCCTCGCACTTCTTCCAAAAGAGGACACAATGGAGTGCACAAGTGATGTTTCTCCACCCTTTAATTTTTTTACTATTCACTGAAGGCAACTGTCTGCTATTGATGGAGGCGCCTCTTGTGATTTGTGAATCTTGGCTTCTGAGAGTTTAGATGAAAAACTCCACAGATAGAGGACAAGAAAAGCTTTCTTGTGCATACTTTCTACCTCTGCTTATAGTATAAGCCAGGGGTAGGCAATCGTGGCTCTTTTATGACTCGTGGACTTCAACTCCCAGAATTCCTGAGCCACCTTGGCTGGCTCAGGAATTCTGGGAGTTGAAGTCCACGAGTCATAAAAGAGCCAAGGTTGCCTACCCCTGGTACTATAAGCGCTCTAGATTGTTTCAGATTTTTTTAAAAAAATTTTTTTTTTTATTGGTTTTTAACAATAACAATCTCCAGTGCCTGGTGTACAGCGTGTTGTCTTGGTTTATATATTTGAGAAAAAAAGGCAATAATAATTAATTAACAGTCAATAATGATTAAATTTAATAATTCCATAATTAGTATATTAATTAATAATATATTTATTTATCTTCCCTTTTTCCATTAGTATTCTCCTTCTTCAACCTTAAACAAATATAATTCTTAATATTTTCAATATATAAATGATTATAGACATTTTTTCATATTTAAACAGATAGTGATAACATCTATGTATAACATTTTTTTATCAGCTTATATTATTCTTTAAACCATAGTTCACCATGCATCCTATTTTTGTGATTTTTGTTTAAGCTTAATTTCCCCTTTTATTCAATCCATTCTTATCAGTCATGATTTTCTCAATGTTAGTCATCTAGATAAAATCTTTCCATTTGGGTACACCATCCCAATATTTTCATGTTTCGTGTATTATTAAAAATACTGTGCTTCTTGTCTATCTTATAACATCTGGCTATAACATCCTTTCTAATCAGCTTATATTTCACTTATATTTATAAAAGTTACATCATCCCAATATTTTTACATTTTGTATATTGTAAAACATACTATATTACTTAAATCTCTTATCCCTCTTGTTATAGGGCCCCTTTATGTTCAAAGTTCTCTATTCTTTTAACCATATTCAAACAAGTGTTTACTCATGTACTATTCCATCTGGTAGGGTGAGTCAAATCTCTTGAATCTGTCTCCAGCCTTCTTCTTTTGCCAAATAATTTTCCAAGTTGATATATTCCGCTTACCCGGAAGTTCCTGTGTTTTTGCAAGTATTGATGGGAATACAGAAGTTAGAATAGGTAGAATTTAAACTTTCTATCTTCCAAATTCTAATGATTCTCCTGGGAATTCTGTAGTCCACTCCATTTTTATTGTTATATCAAAGTCTTGTAGATTTTTTCCTGATTGTGTTGGATTGTAATTCTTTTCATTTGTAGCTTCATCGATATGATCATGTTCTTCTAATTTGTGTTCTGTTATCTGATTTGTTTGTTCATACACCGTCATTTTCTGGGTGTTTTTTAATTGTAGATTTAGATTAAAAATGTGCTTATTTATGTCGTTAAAGTTGTTCTGGATTTCCTTGTGGTTTAAATCTATTGTCATTTGTATCTATAATAACATTGCGTACATTTCCTCTTGGAATGTATTTGTCTTGGCTTGAAATATTGCTTCTGAGAGTCTTTGATGTTCCAGGCTAAATCCTTAGGAGTGAATATTGAGTGTGATGTCCTGTCGTTTGTTGATAAGTGTACCATATCCATGTTGTCTCCCCCCTTTAAATAGTCTTTCATCAATATTTTAGTTCAAGGGTTAATTATCAATCAGTCAAAATTGCAATTCAGTATGTTAAGCCACCTTAAGACCTTTCTGTAGATTCTCCTCTAAAAGATTAGCCAAGAGCCAAAGTTTTTTTTTCTAACAATTCTTAAATTTAGTCAACAGTCCAAGTATTTTTCTTTCAAACACTTTTTAATCTTATGGCTGGGCCAGCTCTTTCTTTGTTCCCAGCTGTCTTCAAGGTTATTTAAAATTTAAGGGAACAGATTATTCTTTGTTTTTAGGCATCCTGCCAGTTTCTGGGTCATTATCTTTAGTGTTGTGTGCTCTAATTCTCCACTAGGTGTCAGTGGTTGTTCGTTTTCCAGTTTTTTCAGACAAAAAATTGTTATATATTTTTTATAATTTCATTAAAATTCTTTTAGATGTATTCTTAACAGGTTTTTTTAGTTTCTTGATTTGTCCAGATTGTAGTATTTTAAATTTAATTTCAGTCTATTTCTTTCTCCCTTAGTATTAATTCGCCGCTTCCATCTATGAGGGAATGGGGATATAGTCCCCTCCACTTTTGGAAGTTTTCTTGCTTTGTGGGTCTTTCCCAAGGATTCAGTTAGTAGATAGAAGAGAGAAGATTGATATTCTCACCAGTTCCAAGCACGCTGTTCACCGATGTTCTTGTTCATGCTCTTGGACTTCGGCTGCAGGTAGCTTGGGTTAGATGCCCTAGCTGATGCCACACTAACCTTTCTCCTGTCAGGTCAGAGGGCTTCACCCAGATCGAACGACATGACTGCCATTGTTTTGTGATCAACAGAGCGCCCCTCCTTCACGGTCACCTCTTCAGGGCAACTTCAGTCCCATTTAGGGTCCCCCTGATAGGATGAAACTGGCCATGGGGAACAGAGCTTCACTATTCCGTGGCCACGCGATATGGTGCAAAAGTCCTAGATTATTTCAGATTGTTTAGACTACATTTTAGGAATACTATAATCAGAGTTCCAGCCTCATTCTTGCACATTAGTTTTAACAGTAGTTCTGGGGAATGTCTGCTAGAACCTGGAAGATTAATCATATAGAGTTCCACAAACCTTTATGTAATTTTCCCATTTATTAACAGTTATTAACATCAAATGGTACCACTGAAGGTTATACAACCAGGAGTGGGAAAGCTGTGACCCTAAATTGAATGTAGCTCTTAGCTCCTTTTGTGGAGCCTATGGGAATGACAGCTATATGATTTTCCATGCTTTCCAATAAAAATAAGTAGGCTAAATATATCCATTTTACTTAATCTTGCCAATGAAAAAAGAATGAAAATTCCTCTACTCAATAGCTGAAGTAGCTAGAGGTGTAGAATCTACTGAATATAATAGTATAACTGCCAAGTAACTACTTCAAATAATCACGCCTTCTAAAAAGGTCAGGGGGTTGAGAGTACAAATACTTAATATATCCTGTGGATATGTGACTGAAACAACATACAATTGTTATACATTTTATGCTTGATTAATATGAATCGGCCAATTCTGGTGATCCAATAGTATTAGTAACTATGATTTTTTCCCCACTGTTATCAATGCAATACCTAATGTAACTATAACTGGGACAAAGAGGTATTTAGAATTAATTTGGGTACAAATAAAAACAATAGTTGAATCTTTAGAAAAATTATCAGCTGAAAGGTATTGGATTCCTATGGTTTTTGAATCCCAGCATTTGTTAATAAAATACATGGCCAATGGCTAAAATTGACAGGTTATTCAGCAGTCTTTGAAGAGCCATTCATTTTCTCTACATCTGGTCTACACACTTGCTGCCTAGATTCAGGTGTAAGATCAGTGACTGTCACATCTGTTTTAAGGGCTTACCTACTTCAAGCAAGCAACAGTACTCTTAACGTACAGTTTCTGTGTTTTGCTTCTCACCCCAAAGAAACGAAACAGACAATATCACGCCATTCAGAGTAATGGTAGCCCATAACAATAGCTTCCTTTATGCCA
>NW_015386731.1:446456-447948 GCF_001527695.2 Protobothrops mucrosquamatus | reverse complement strand
TCCAAGGCCGTCATGGAAGCCAAGAACTCCTGAGCTGCCGCCGACGTTTCGCCCACTGATGGCAGATTGAAATCCCCCATGACTATAAGTCTGGGGGTCCCAACCGCCACCCCGGCTATTACGTCAGCCAGCTCAGGCAGGGCCGTTGATACATAGCAGGGGGCCAGGTATATAATCAACAGGCCCACTTGTACCCCTTATCCCCACTTCACAAGGAGGGACTCCACACCGTCTATCTGAAGTACAGTGGTCTCCCTCGGACATAGGCTCTCCCTTATAATGACCGCTACCCCACCGCCCCTACCCCGGGTCCTTGGCTGATGAAATACCTGGAAACCTGGTGGGCAGATGTCCACGAGGGGTACACCCCCTTCCGTGCCCAGCCAGGTCTTGGTGATCCCTGCCAGGTCCGCACCCCCCTCTTGAATAAGATCTTGAATGAGGGGGGCCTTGTTTACCATGGACCTGGCATTGCATAACATCAGCCGGTGATCCCGGGCCCGAGGGTCTAAGATCCCTGGAGACCGAGTAGAGTCCTGAGGACCAGAGCACCCGCAAGCTTGTAAGCAGCGTGTGCGTGCTCCCAAAACCCGATATGGTCCTCTGCTCCCACCATATCTGCCCCTCCCACTGACCGTACTGATCACACCACCCTCCCTTAGCCCCCCAACCTCCCCCCTCACCATTCTAATGCCGCGTCCTTCAGACATGGCCGACCTTGGCCTCAGGGAGACATCCCCCCTGCCTTCCCTAACCACCCCCATACCCCCTAAAAAATTTTTAAAACACCCCTCTAAAAAAGCCCTTAATTTCATTTTTTTCCTGTCTGCTGCATACCACCTCTTGGGGCTCCACACCCCTTCATCGAGGCAGGCCCTTGGGATTGTACTGGGCCAGGCCTGCATGAGGGGGGAATCGCGCAGGACCAGCAGATCTGTCCTGGAGTACATTCCGGGCAAAGCGATGGGTCCGTCAGCAGGGAACCCAAAAAAGGGGGAAGAAAACAGTCCTCGTGGAGTGGTCAATTTAGTCAATTTAGGGAGCCGCTCCCCAAGCCCCCGCCACGTCCTCCGTCCCAGCAAGATCTTCTACTGGGGCGAGTCCTTCGGACCTCCGCCAGGCGAAGGCCCTCCAACTCCCCCCACCGGAGTCTTCCATCCCAGCCAGGTCATTCATCTACCCGGCCAGATCTTTTACGATGGATCCTCCAAGTCGCCGGGTCAAAAGCGGGCCGAGGCCGGGGAGTCCTCCACTGGGCCCTCAGACCGCCGGGCCGCACTCCTCACCCGGCCAAATCCCCGCTGGGCCGGAACCGGGCCGAAACCAGGCCGCGGCCGGGCCACCAGTTCCTCACCAGGCCGAACCAAGCCGAGTCCTCGTCGGGCCCGCGGGTCGCTAGGCCGCCAGGCCGCTGGGTTGCTGGGCCGCCGGGCCGCCGCCAAGCCGCTGGGCCGCTGGCCGCGCCCCTCGCCCAACCAGGCCCCGACCGGGC
>NW_015386731.1:441953-444808 GCF_001527695.2 Protobothrops mucrosquamatus | reverse complement strand
GCGCTTGAGACGAAGCATTTCTAACAAGTCTTTATTCTCTGCTTCCATTCTACGAACAACCCGAGCAGAGGCACGCAGGCCTCTATTTATACCTTCAGATCCCCGGGCAAATTCAACCAATCACAATACTATCTTTTCCCGCCTTGCGCATGCGCGCAAGGCCGGCGCCACTCAGTCTGGTCCCGGGCAGCTTCTGCAATTGCCCGGGACTCTTGCAACGTCCCGAGCCTGCCTTTGCAGGCTCAGGACACAACACCCCTTCCCCCTAGATGAAATAAGACTGCGCCCACATGGACGCCATCCAAGTGATGGTAATATAATTAATAATGAGTTAATGTCACACAGTGCATAAGGTGTGGGACTGTTCCTTTGAACCGGACCCAGTGGCCCCCAACCTTGTTTCCTTACAGTCAACCAGCCTGGACCTTTAGTTCAGTTATTGCTATTAATCTGCTAACCTTACGTAATCGGCTAGGTATTTGGGAGGGCCTCTTACCCTGAGCGACCTTCTCGGACCTGGGGAGTCTGTATTGTTTTCCCCGTTGCTTCTTGCACTAGGTGAGTTGTCCTGTGGATGACTGGTGACTTCAGTTTGACTTTCCTGTCCGTCTCCTGTATTTGAGCAGTCAGGGCCCTGTTGATCACTAAACCTGGTTGACCTACCCTCTATGGAGTTTTCTAACCCCTCTGAACTCATTGCCGTGTTTCCTGACAGAGTGCAGTTTCCCTGGCTCGTTTCTGTAGTGATAGGGTCTAGGGATGCCTCCCTGTTAGCCCTGATGCGTGAGGACATCCTTCTATGAGCCATTTCAGCAAGGGACGTGTTCCCCCTTTGTTTTGCCTGCTCTCTTGCATGTTGTGAGTTGTGAGTTTGCTCCCAGGTATTCTCCGTGTCTGGAGTATTGTTTGTTAGGGGTGGATAATTAGTCTGCCACCGGTGGGACTCCCAGGCTGGAGTGTGTGTGGGGGTGTCTGTGTACCCCTTTCCCAAGAACTGCTATTTGAAGCACCTGTGGAACTTGGGTGTTGAGAACCCATTTCACTCCCCACAGCCATCGTTGGCTGTTGAGTTTGATTCCCAGAATGCATTCCCCATTCCTCCTCCCCCCCTAGAGGAGACTGAGAAGGAACCATAGGCGCGTCCCGTCTCACACGTAGTTGATCAATGTGGCGGTGAAGAACGTGGCCGTCTGCCAGGGACACCTTGTAGGACAGAGGCCCCGAGACCTTGCAGACCACAGCCGGGACCCAGAGGTGGCCAGGCCCGTAATTCCTGGCCCAGACAGGATCACCTTCACGTAGGACCCGTGGTGGGTGTGGCTGAGACACCTGTGCAGCTACACGTTCCGGATGCAGCCTGTCCAATTTAGTCACGAGCCGACGACCCCAACGGAGTTCGGCCGGGCACTTACCCGTGGCAGTGCATGGAGTAGTATGATGTGCCAGAAGAAAGTCAGCCAACCTGTGATGCCAATTGCCATAAGTCAGCTTCTTGAGGGCGTCCTTGGTGACGCAGACCATCCGTTCAGCCAGACCATTGGTGGAAGGATGGAAGGGAGCCGAAGCAGTGTGGCGGATCATGTTGGTCCAAAGAAATCCCTGAAACTCAGTAGAAGTAAATTGAGGACCGTTATCCGATACCAGAACATCTGGCAACCCGTGTGCAGCAAAAATGTTTCTCAACACTTGAATAGTCTTGGCGGCTGTGGTAGAAGACACAGGCACAACTTCCAGCCACTTGGAATGGCTATCAACAACAACCAGGAAGAATTGACCCTGAAAGGGCCCAGCGTAATCTACATGTATTCTAGACCATGGAGTGTGTGTTTCCTCCCACCTGTGTACAGGGGCCTAGGGCATTTCAGACCTGGACTGTTGGCAGGCATGACACCCATGGACTTGTGACTCGATGGCCCGGTCAATGCCAGGCCACCACAGATGGCTGCGTGCAAGCGCCTTCATCCTGACAATTCCAGGGTGGCCCTCATGTAATGAAATCAAGATTCTAGCCCTCAAGGAGGCCAGGATCACAACTCTCGATCCCCAGAGGAGGCAGCCATTGAAAGTGGACAACTCGTGCCTCTTGACCCAAAAACGTTGAAAATCCTCCGCAGGGCACCTGTCAGGCCACCTGGAGAGGACCCATGACAGCACGCGTTTGAGCGTGTGGTCAGTGGCAGTTTCAGTAGCCACATCCCTAGCATTGAGGGGACACTCAGGCAACTCCTGAATTGACAATATGTGCACAGCAGGAGCGGGATCAGGCTCCACAGTAGGTAATGGCAGCCTACTTAAAGCATCTGCATGACCCATTTCCTTACCAGGCTTATGGACCAGTGAATAGTCATAAGCTGAGAGGAAGATGGACCAACGCAGCATATGAGGGGACAGGATATGAGGAGTTTGTTTGGAGGTAGTGAATAGCCCCAACAAAGGCTTGTGGTCAGTGAAGACCGTAAAATGGCGGCCATAGATAAAGTCATGGAACTTTTTAACGCCTGCCACCAGAGCCAAAGCCTCCCTATCAATTTGAGCATAGTTGCGCTCAGCAGCAGATAAGGTCCTAGAGTAGTAAGCCACAGGGACCTGAGTCCCATCAGCCGTCAAATGGCTAAGAACAGCGCCCACACTGTAGGGTGAGGCATCACAAGCCAAACACACTGGCAACTGCTCATTAAAATGAGCCAACACCGCATTGGATGTAAGCAAGGCTTTAACCTCATTGAAACTGGCCTCATGGACTTTGGTCCAGCGCCAACATGCATTCTTGTCAAGAAGTCTGTGCAAAGGTTCAGCAATAGCAGCTTTGTGAGGTAGAAAAGCATGATAGAAATTCAATAAACCCAAAAAGGCTT
>NW_015386731.1:423219-441424 GCF_001527695.2 Protobothrops mucrosquamatus | reverse complement strand
TAACGCACACTTGAGAATTTTGGAAATCCGTAAGGATTACATTAGAGGGCCTTAACGAAACTCTCTGGCCACTGCTGCTGCAGATTTTGTGAAATGTGTTGAGGGAAATTATGGATAGGGCAGACCCCGTGTCAAGTTCCATCGACAATGGAATTCCCTGCAATTTCACTTTAAGTGTTAGTTTCTTTTTAAGGGGTTTTTGTGTGCCTATTCTTAAAATGTTCCGGCGTGTTGCACAGAACCCCACCCTGTTTTGGCTGGGCACCCTGGTACCTTTCAGATTCAATTCTTCCTTCGGTTGTACCTTCTGTCGACCCAGGCAGACCACAGCGATGTGGCCCTTCTTTCCGCACGCTCGGCAAATGGCGAAACGGAACCGACATTCCGCTCGCTTGTGGCATCCACCACATCCGAGGCAACGAAGCTCAGCTGGGCCCTTGTCCTGATGATCTTTGGACCTCCTCCCATCTGCTTGGTAAAGCTTGTCCACCTCTTCTTCAGGATCTTCTTCCAAATCCTCGCGCACGTCTTCCTTGTGAATAGTGGCAGTCTCTGGAACATTTCGCTTAGGCCGCATGTTCTTGACCGCCCCACCTGCAGCTTCTTCAGCTGAAACCTCTCGCAGAGCATCTTGGAAGGAGACATCTTCCCTGGCGAACAGTCTCTGCTGTAATTCTGTGTTCCTCAGTCCGCACACAAAACGATCACGCAGTCTTTCCTCTAAGTCCTTGAAGTCGCACGGTTTAGCTGCTGTTCTCAAGGCCGCAACGTATTCTTTTGCTGATTCTCCAACTCGCTGATCTCTCTGTTGAAATGTGTGCCTCCAAGCCATGACAGATTGCTTGGGCTGGAAATGTTCCTTTAAAGTTTTCTTCAGATCGGAGTATGATACCGTTTCCAGTGAGTCCGGGGCGATTAAGCTCTCGGCGATCTCAAAGGCGTCTTGCCCACAAACGCAGAACAATGTGGCAGCCTTTAAGCCTTCCTCCTGAATCTGGTTTATGCGGAAATACGTCTCGACTCTTGCAACATAAGATTCCCACCTCTTGGGGTGAGAGACGTCGAATTCCACTAAACGCCCAACTTTCGCCATGATCGAGGATCAGGTCTTCTTCTTCAGCCGCATGCACCCTCCAGCGATTTTGTACTGGCAGGATAATGCTGACTTCCACGCCGTTTTCTCTTCCGGACTTCTTTGGGTGAGTCTTCAAGCTTTCCTAGCTGTGTAGACTGAATCCCACCTTCGTCGCCAGTGTTAAGTCCGGAGAATAATGGCGCTTGAGACGAAGCATTTCTAACAAGTCTTTATTCTCTGCTTCCATTCTACGAACAACCCGAGCAGAGGCATGCAGGCCTCTATTTATACCTTCAGATCTCCGGGCAAATTCAACCAATCACAATACTATCTTTTCCCGCCTTGCGCATGCGCGCAAGGCCGGCGCCACTCAGTCTGGTCCCAGGCAGCTTCTGCAATTGCTCGGGACTCTTGCAACGTCCCGAGCCTGCCTTTGCAGGCTCAGGACACAACAGGGTGCTTCAGGAGAAGCCTGGTTCAGGCCATACTTGAGTTAGAGGGCTACTACAGTGAGGTATAAAGTTGATCATGGAAGCCTCAGCTGCCCACCTGGCCCAATGCATATAAAACATCCCACTTAACTTCAACATTTTTTATCCAGCTGCTGACAGGCACACCCAGACAATGCAAAATGTGTCCTTCTGACTGAGGCCACCTCATGCCATTCTCCAAATAATTGTCATGATCCTTCAAAAGCCTTCTTCTCCGATTTGGAGAAAAAGGCTTCCAAGCACCATGAGAGCAGGTTTCATTCTCATGATTTTCTGGAATCCTTCTAGTCCAAATTGATCATAACTTTAAGCATGGTTGTAAAGACCTTCATTCAGCGAACAAATCATCATTAAATTTATTATCTGCATTAAGCATTTGAGATGCTTGTTAATGGCCCCACGAGATGGTAATAGAGGGTTTCTCTTGAACAAATAATGGATTAATCCAACAGACTAAGGTAACAGTGGTACTTCTTATTCCACTAAAATGTCTTTAAATTGCAAAAGAGGTTTGCAATTTAAAATAGGATTCATCATAGATATTAAAACCCATTAAGAATTATATTGCTTTCTTTTTGATATTTCTGGGAAAAACAAACTTGACTTAGCTCGATTTGCTTCTCTCCAAAATTATGCAATGTTAAGCTTTCCGAATCATACAAACTACACAGTACAAAAGTTTAAATATTATAAATTCAGCTCAAACCAAATGACTTCTTTTTCCTGGTTTCAATATCCACATGGGGCTGACTTTAGTAACATCACTTACCACATTACTTTTTAATGGGGTGAGAAGTCTTCTTGCCTTTTGAGTATCATGCCATACAGTAGATAGTCAAAACAAAAAGAAAAGTAACCAAATCCACATGAATTTGATTTTATTTCACAAATTTATATGTAAAATTTCAACTACAGAAGCATTAAATCACAATATTTTAAAAACAACAGAACTTCAGATTTATGTATTTATTTATGTATTTATTTTGTGCCTTCAAGTCAACGTTGATTCCTGGTGTCTGCCTGGCAAGTTCCTGAAGTTACATTGTCTTTTTCCTAGGGCTGAGAGAGTGACTAGCCCATAATCACCCAGCTGGCTTTGTAACTAAGGAGGACCAGAACTCACCAGCTCCCAGTTTCTAGCCTAACATCTTAACTGCTACATAAAACTAGCTCTCTCAGGAAATCCTAGTAAAAAGTTCTGTAATTTGTTGGGCTTCTGAACAAAACCTTATTTTTCTAAATGGTATGCTATTTTTTCATGACAAAGTTTTTTTTAAGTGGTATGGATTAGCTTTGAAACTTTTATTAATTTACTTAATAAAACTTGTTGCAAGTCAGTTCTCTATTCAAAATTTAAATTTATGCAGCTATTTTATATAGCTCAATAAATAATAATATCCTATTGCTTTAATAATTTTTTGAAAGAGGTTTGCATAATTCAGTTAAATGGTATCAACTCTTCCTTGCAACAGTGTGGCTTTGCATTAAGATTAGCAATTAGACTATGGCATGGAAAATAAAATTGTGTTCCTCTTGTAGTCTTGTAGTTTTTTAGAATATTATTAAAACATTATCAGAACAATGTGAGATAGACAGTGTTAAAAATATCAAATATAAGTTATCAATACAAAATATGTTCTATGACAATAGTCAAGTCAAACAAAGGAATATGTATAAATAAACTATTTCTCTAACTTTCTTTAACCATCTAGCATAAAGTGAGAAGTTGTGACTCTAACTGGCCTAATGAGATATGTATTCTGAGTGTTGGAATTCAGTAAAATCTTCAGCCCTGTTAGTAATGAATAGTCAGTAATATAAGAGCACTTTATAGCAGATTTATTATTTCTTACGTCTGAGCCTACAGAAATGCAAAGTGTATGAAATGCTTAAAAATATGATGGTGTGTGGGAATGACTTGGGGGGAGGGGCAGGAGGAAGGCTGTTATCTAGTCTGCAGGTTTTCTTCTTGTTTTCCAAAATTTTTGTAATATACCATAAAAAACAAAATATTCAAATCACCTTTTCAGTCAAAAAATGACATGCATCTGTTGTAGCAAAACAAACTGTTCAGATTGTAAAATATTTGGAACTATACAAGTTGGTAAATTAATTTTCGTGACAGTGAAAGGAATACTTGTTGCAAAAGATCTTCAATTGTGACACACATCAGCTTAACAAAGGCTTTAATCTTTTCATTAGAAAACATCCTGAGAAGGTGACTACCTGACATATAGCAATGCTCAAGGTCTTTCTTACTTCTCTGTTCCTGAGACTGTAAATAATTGGGTTGAGAAATGGAACTACCACTGAGTAGAGGATGGACACTGGTTTGTTCAAGTCAAATGTTCCAATGGCCCGGGGTCGGGCATACATGAATATGGTAGTGGCATAGAACATAGAAACAACTGTTAGGTGAGAGACACATGTGGAAAAAGCTTTGCTTTTATCTTTTCTGGAAGGAAGTTTTGCAACTGTACAGAAAATACATATGTAAGATGTCCCAGTCACCACAACTGATGTTATAAGGACAGCTAGTGCTGCCACAAAATCCAGAACCTCGATGGTTGAAGTGTCTGTGCAAGACAACTTCAGTAAAGGTGAGATGTCACAGAAAAAGTGTCCAATGATATTTTCATGGCAGAACTGCAACCTGGAGATCATCACCACAGATGGAATGGAAGCTAGGAAACCACTAAGCCAGGAAGCCATAGTCAGGAAAACACAGGTTCTGTGGTTCATACGGGAAGTATAATGAAGTGGATAGCAAATTGCCAAATATCTATCATAAGCCATTGCTGCCAAAAGAAAACATTCAGAAGATGCCAAGGAGAGAAAAAAGTACATCTGAGCGAGGCAGTCTTGGAAAGCAATTTTGTTCTCTCTTGACCACAGGATGGAGAATAACTTGGGCATTGTTACTGAGACATAGAAGATTTCCAAAACAGAAAGATTTCCTAAGAAAAAGTACATGGGAGTGCGAAGCTGCCGGCTCAAACTTATGGTCAAAATCAGGAGGACATTTTCCACCAAAGTCAGAAGGTAGATGGTGGCAAATATTGCAAACAATGTTAGCTGATGTGCTGGAAGTTCAGGAAAACCCATAATAATGAATTTGGAGTGAGAAGTGTGGTTCTGCATTCTCCAATATGTTCATCACTGTTTTCACTGTTAATAATAATATAAAAAGAGCTAAGCATATTTTACATTATCATAATAAAAGTGCCTCATGAAAGTAAATGCATTTGAGAAATCAGCAAAATAAACTGGTATGTAAATTATTTTAGGTCAAATCAATAAATCCACTAATCTCATCAAATATAGCCAATTTTAATATAAACTACAATTTAACTGCAGTAAAAATGCATATTGAAAATACAGCCAAATATGTTAGTGGGAGGGATACATGGGGTCAAATGCACCAGTTTATTTGAGAAGTTATCAGCAAAAACACTGGAAAATGTTTTTTTTAAAAAATTCAATTTGGTCATACCAATTCCTCCTCCTTTTTTTTGCTGTCTCACAGAAAAAAAATTAGAAGACTGTCTTAAAACTTCAAATAATATATTTCTGAAATATTGTCATTGACCACTACCATGGCATATTAAAAGGAAGATGAATTGCTCTGACTTTGATTTTCTTTCTATATGTGATTTTATCAATCTGTTATTGATATAAAAATAATAAAACATCTATCTTCTTATAGTTTCTCCATACTATAGTACTTTTATATTTTTTCTTAACATAATGCAACTTTTATTGATATTCTGCATCTGTGAAGATATAAGAGTTTCTTCATTTGTTAATTAACAATGCACACCATTAGCTTGTGATGCTGAAGTGCAAATTTCAGGACATGGCAAAGTTCTTTTTCCTATTTTTGTTGGAGAGTTGAAGTTACAGACTGTGTATTTGTTTGGGAGGGTAAAAAAAAGAGAGAATATTTTAAACAGGATTGGATTTTCAGTGTAAGGTTGATGGATGTCATCTGATATGCTCTTAAGTCTTTAATATTATGAAGCATATTAAATAACAAACAACCCCTAAGCCTTAGTTCAGGAATCAAATCAAACAACAATTTAATAAATGTAAATTACACTTCCAATTAATAGATTTAGATCTAAGCCAGGAGAGAATTTCCTAAACTATCAGCTTTGGTTCAGTTTTACTTCTGGCTATAAGTTAATGCACATATTTATAATGCAATCATGTGTGGCTTGTAAAATAAAGATTATAGTATTCTGTGACATTTGGAAGCATACAATATAATAATAACGATCATGATTTGAAATATATTCTGTAAATAAATAAATATATTTAGAAGAGACTTTCAGTTTATCTTGTGAGCACTTCAGTCCATTACAAGAATCCATTACTACAGCATATTACTACTGCTATTATTTATATTATGACTAAATATCATAACAATGCATTGCATTTCAAGCTTTTCAATAGCATGTAGAGCATTGTGTAATGTAAAATATTTCACTCTCATTTCAAAACTTATATTTACAAACAAGCTAGGTATGTCTTTAGTTCTGGCTTTCCAATGTAACAAACATTAATAGTTTTTAAAAAGATGACCTGGATTATAGATGTGGACATATTTTGACCACAAATTTGTAACTTTTGCTAAAGCACACACTATTTTAATGCAGTTTGGCTCTCTACATTTACCTGTTAACATGATCCACTGAATAATATAAGATTTATTTTTGAGTAGGCGTGCCTAGGATTTTGCAGTGGATATAATTTCATTAGGTGTGGTAGAGTGGAATTCTTCTGAAACAACTAGTCTTCTCATAAGAAACTAGTCCTGACAGGGACACTATATGTGACTTGGCATCAAGATTTTAGAGACATAAACAGTATTTCTCCCCTTTCTGTACATTGGCTTTGCTTAATGGTAAATGTATCCTCCTACTTTTCCCCTATTATACTGCTGAATTTATGGCAAAACTGGAAATGGAGAGAGTCTCATTTAAAGTCTCCTTTAAAGATGTAGCTAAAAATTGTAAACTTTGTCCTTTTGCCCTTTCTTTGAGTTTCCACTTCCAATTCTGCCTCTCTAAAACTCATGAAGAGTTGTATATTCTAAAAATAATGATCCCTAACTTGAACACACTACAGAAATCTATTGAACAAATTCCATCTTCTTATGTGGCAAAATATATTATTACATTGGACGCTCTTAAGGGTGCACACCCATACAGATACTAATATTTACATAGACTAAAGTACTGTGCTTTAACCTTATATCAGAACTAAAGGTGTCCTTAATGTGGTGGCATCTAGTGGCATCTCAAGGACAGTTCAAAGAACACTCTGTTTTTCACCATTCATATTTTATATAATGACTCAGTAATCTCAAAGACATTCCTGAGAAGAAGTGATGGTTCCCTGAAGATACATCTATGCAGTTATTTTTCATAATTATTGCATTATATTATTCCCAAATATTTCACTACACAATATTTCCTGAGAAATATTGCTTTTTCCCATGTAAGAAAGAAAGAAGAAAAGGAAGGAAGGAAGGAAGGAAGGAAGGAAGGAAGGAATAACAATATTGAAAAGCAATTATAATTTTCCTCATCCCCAAGTGATATAACAATTAGTGGCCTTGAGAGGGATGATACTACTACTACAGTTTTAGAGTGGATGATTTAAAAAAAAACATGTTTAAAATTACATCTTTTATCAGAATTAAATGTGTATTTCACATGGGTTGTGAGTAGGGTATGCGTCCTTATAATTACTTCCTGCATTGCCAAAGTGAAGACAGTTTAGGGACCAAATTCTTGTGCCACCAAAAATTGTATAATAATTGTATAAAAATGGTTGAACTGATCTTACAAGTAATTTGTTTTTTAATTATATTTATTTTTACAACTTAACATTATTTTACATTTTCACAATATATTATCCCTATTGCTAAATACAATAATATATTAAATATAATAATTTGTATGAAGGGCCTACATTTTGTTTTTTTCATTCTTGTTAATACATTTCTGCACTGCTTTTTATTTCACCCCTGTAATTGTGCAAAGAAAGTATGTGTAATATTAATATAACAGCCATATGAATTAAACATTAGCATATTTGTGAGAGAAAAGGATGAAAGCGGATACATACAGGAAACTGGATCAGAATGCCATAAAGTGATGACAGAAAACCTTGAAGGTCCTCTGTGAAAACATGGAAGGGCTGACCAAAGAAATTGATCAGTCAGTTCTGTGTTAAAAGTCAAGTGGTAGTATGATGTTAGGTGATAGTTATTGCTTTACAAGCTTCAATGTTTATTTTTATTCATATTTAAGTGCTTTGGATTGCTATATTTCTTTAATTGTTGTTGTGCTTATATATCATCTAGACTCACATTTTGTGACATTTGTGAAATGACCTGCTAAACAAATATATAAGTGCAAACATTACCACCTGTCAAGACCCAGGAAACACTCCTTTTTTGTCACAGCATTTGTCCTTTGGAATGATCAGTGCCACCCTCAGATATCTGTGTTGTCCCCACCTGATAATGTTCTAGATTTTTTTCTTAAAATGGCTCTTCTTTCAGGAGCACTGTGGTGATTTATTTATTTTTTGTTTGTTAGAGGAAGTGTATATTGGTCCATACAAATAGGATTTCTTTTTTTATTCCTTCCTTATATTATTCTCATCTATAGATAACCCATCTGTGGTTATTTTGGAGTCAGAGAGCCTCTAAATCTAATTAATCAGTTAATCAACCCAAGACACAATATCACAAAAGGAGTGTTGATCACATTAGAATTCCAGAAAGATAGTTGATTAATAAGGATGTCATGAAAAATAGCCAAGAAGCCACGTATCCAAATCTGAACATTCTAAATGTAATACATGTACAGTATAATAGTTAACAGAACAATAAGAGAAAATATTCCTAAAGATAAACAATGTGTATCCTTGTGATACAACATAGAATAGAAATGGTTTCATGTTTGGACAAAGAGATTGTTTACATTTTGGGAATACAGGCTATTGTGTATCATCTTTCCAGGACAGAAAGATTTCAGAGGAAGAAATACCTAGATAAATGCACCAAAAAGATCACATAAAATAGAAGAGGCATGAGAGAGAGATCCATAGTTGACAAGGTTCAAGAAATCCCACTTAGATAGATGCATTGGTTTGCTTGTTTGAGCTTTATAATATTTGCCTGCCAAAATAATCCCCTATGATAAACAAAGAATATTCATTCAATCACTGTATTTTTTCAGCAAAGATTTCTGTGGCCCCATAATATTATTGTTAAAATATCTCCTTAGTTTTATGCAGTAAATTTGCTTGGCTTCATTCTTTGAATAGGCATATTAAACACTTCTCTCCCTCTTTGCAGGATCCCTAACTAATTATGGAGTTTATTCTGAAGAAAAGTACTTAAATTTGACAGGAATATCACTTTAAGTACTTAAAAAAAAAGGAATAGTCAGCTCATTTTTTAAAACTGTAGAACCATTAAAATAAAATCCTTCCAAGTAGTTAAAAGCATTTGACAAACAGTACAGCATGATTTAAAAAATAGGTTCCCTCCCAAACATGCACACACAGACATGTAAACACTGTATATGCATAATTATGCACTGCATATGCATAATGTTCCAATATTTGAGGGGTTGCCACAAAGAAGAGAGGATCTGCCTATTCTCCAAAGCACCTGAAGGCAGGACAAGAAGCAATGGATAGAAATCAAGGAAAGAACCAGCCTAGAACTAAGGAGAAATTTCTGATAGTGAGAACAATTAACCAGTGGAGTGACTTGTCTCCAGAGGTTGTGAATGCCCCAACATTGGATGTTTTAAAGAGGACATTGGATAAGTATTTGTCTGAAATGGTATAGGGTTTCCTGGGAGGAGGTTGGACTAAAAGGCCTTCAAAGTCCTTCCAACTCTGTTATTCTGTTATACAGAGAAGTGGTACTTTAGGAAAAGGATAATGTATTGGTTTAGAACTTGATAATCAAGAAGCCTTTAATTTTTATAGTCTAACTAATTGCAAAAAAAAAGGACAAAATGTTTCATGTACTAGAATCTGTAGAAAATAGTTGCCTGTGTTTTGTATCTGTTCATCTATTTAACAGAAACATCAGGTGACAACATATACCATGCGTTCATTTAAATAAAAAAATAATAAAATTACAATATCTCATTAAATATTTTCTTACCATTCTAAATTATACTTCAAAAATTTTGTTACCCTCATTCTCCATTTTATTTTCAGAATCAGAGAAAGAATAGTAATGTAAGACTATGGAAAACATTCATAAAACTTTAACAGTTGGGGTTCATCCATTTAAAATGTCATATTTTGCTTTCCTATTAACAAAACACACTGTACGCTAGAGGTAATAATACATTTGGAATAAGGCATTCTGTGTTGATCTATTAATTCTCCAACTGTGATATATATGAGGAAGGGAGTATAAGCTTTCAGTGAAGCCATTCTACTGGCAGTCTCATATCTTGCTTACATTCTGGCTGTAATCAGAGGGTATAATTTATTTAGAAGAAAATAATCTGTATCACTTACTAACAGCAGCTTGTTATAATTATTTTTCATTAAATATTTGGTGCTTGGATTTAATTTATTCAGAGAATCTTTAGAAGTCTCCAAGTACTTTCATATTGTGTATTAAATCAAACTGAAGGCAAAACTTTAATAAACGTTGCTTCATAGAGGAGAGTAAATTTGTAATACTTTTGTTTCCTTCTTAAAAATAACATACCTACTGTCAAGAACTTTTGTAGTTCTTTTTTTCTATATCTAGTGAAAGACATGTTACACATGTTTAGAAATGTCATCCATTTTCATTTATTTAATCATGATTAGAACTTAGATGAAAGGGTCATGGGATATCATGCAGAACATTCCATAAATTTGCAAATAATTAATTTCTATTTGTTGACATATCACTATAAGGACCCAATGCAATGTTACCTTTATGGGTGTTGTGAAGCTAATTTGTAACCCTTATTTTATCTATTACTTAGATTTATAGCTGAGGCCCTAAGTACAGCCCTCAATGCTTCTTGCACTTCTGCATTTCTGAGTGTATAAATGAAAGGATTTAACAAGGGGGTGACAACTGTATTCAAAACAGTAATTATTTTCGCCAGTTCTTTTGACTGCTCTTTGGAAGGTATGACATGAAGGAAAATGGTAGCACCATACCATATAATCACCACTGTGAGGTGGGAAGAGCAAGTGGAGAAAGCTCGTTGACGTCCTTGAACTGATGCAATCCTTAAGATCGTAGCAATGATATAAATATAGGAAATCAAGGTAATCATGCAGGATCCCACAATGACAATTGCAAAAAGAATAAGACAGACCATTTCTACTGTATAAGTGCTTGTGCAAGAGAGGACTATCCAAGGGTCAATGTCACAAAAGAAATGGTTGATGACATTGGAGTTACAGAAAGACAATCGAGATATAAAGAAGGCTGGAAACAAAATAATTAAGAAACCACATGTCCAACAGCCAAATGCCATTTGTACAGAAAGAGTTCTAGACATGATGATATTATAGTGTAAGGGGTGACAGATGGCCAAATAGCGATCATAAGCCATGGCAGCCAACAAGAAATATTCTGTACATCCCAGGGAGAAAACAATGTACATCTGTGTGAGGCACCCTATGAATGAGATGGCTTGGTTCTGAGCAATAAGGATTGACAACATCTTAGGAATACAGGCGGATGTGTACCATATTTCCAGGAATGAAAAATTGCAGAGGAAGAAGTACATGGGTGTACGAAGCCTCTGAACGTACTTCACTAAAACTATGATAGATACATTTCCAATGATTGTAAGGAGATACATGAAGAAAAAAAGTATAAAAAGCGAGATCCGGAGTTCACAAGATCCAGGGAAACCCAGAAGGATAAATTCCTTCACTCTTGAGCCATTTTCTTCTCTCATCGGTATCAGAGCATTTGCCTGTCAAAAGAGCTTGAATAAAAATCTAGAGCTTGGGAATGAAATAAAATATTGTATTAAAGTTTATTTGAAAATATTTCCCATATATTAACATACAAATCTATGCTTACTAAATTTATACCATGTTTTAAATTTTAGCAGTACTTATTTTATGTGAGTAAAAGAAAAAATAATTTTTGTTAAATAAGACACTTTATATACTGTAACCTAATGAAATATCCGCTTTAGCTATAAGCATAATTGGATGCTTTCAAAATGTGACAATGACTATCCAAATAAGATGGTAAAACGGGACTAATTTGTCAATTTTTTCTTCACTTTTTGTATTTTTCAAACCTTATATTCATTTCATCCTTTTCTACATTAATGTAATAATTTTTAAAAAATCATATAACATGTGCACATTTCATTTCAGTACATTTCTCTATTTTTTTTTCCTACAACATGGCTTTGCTTTGTTTTGTATTTCTTATGTTAGAGCACTTCCCGCTAAATTTTAGCTGTTTAGACATCATTTTCTTAATCTATGAATGTGAACTGAAAATATACTGCAAGTTTCAGCAAATTAAGAAAATATTATCATTCCTTTGCTTCTAAAGTACATCCAATTATATTTAATCATTATACCTATTATACCTATGTTTTCTTGAAATTTTATAACAATGTAAGTGTATGCTATATGGATGATTGTTTTACCCTAATTTATAGGACCTTCTCCATATACTATCTTCTTGTCAAATCTTCCATCAGAATTCCAAATCAGCTGTTTCTTTTGCTGGCAACTCTCTGTAATGAAAGTGTATCATGAAAATATCAATTTTGAGTTTATGCACATTATTAAGAGTTTAGAAAAGTACAATTTACAAAAATCTATCCAATGGATAGGAAGTCTTGAAAGAAATGAGTAAACTGGAAAAAAAATACACATTGTTCAAAAGGCTTCGCATAAAATAATAAAAATAATTATAGGAACCATAAAAAATACTAACCATTTGTTTTATGTTAGCTACAGTTTAGTTTAAATTAAAATCCAAGTTCTACTCCATGACTGCTATTGCTAGTACATCTACAAATACAACTTTTACTGTACATTATATTTACAACAACCACTCCTTTTCATTTCCCAACCCTTTCATTTCCCAACACTTTTATTCATAGATGTACATTTCCTTGAGTTTTATTATTTTTAGCTATCAATTCCTATTTAAATTTAAACCCTGTTGACCCATGACTGTTGTGCTAGGTTTGCCACCAGCCATATTGTGAAGTTTGTGGAAGATATAACAGTAGTGGGCCTTATTCAAGATGACAATGAGGGTGCTTACCGCAAGGAGATTGAGGGTTTGGTGAATTGGTGTAAGGAAAACAGCCTAGTTTTAAACATTGGAAAAACCAAAGAGATCATTGTCGATTTCAGAAAAGGCATGCACAGCCATACTCCTCTGTGCATTATTGATTCACCTGTAGAGATGTTTACCAGCATCAAATTCCTGAGTTTGCAGTTAACAAGTAGGCTTCTTGGTGGCTAAACAACAAGACATTGGTGAAGTGGGCACAGCACCACCTGCATTTTCTGTGTTGCATGGGAAAAGCACATCTTCCTTCCCCTGTCCTTACCACTTTCTATAGAGGGACGATCGAGAGCATTCTGTCATACAGCATTTGGAAGCATCACTGCTTCAGATAGGAATGGGGTGCAGAGAGTGGTGAGGATGGATGAAAAGATTATTGGCAGTTCACTCTCTTCCATCCAAGACATAGCAAATAAGCGTTGCTTAAGCAGGGTCCGCAAGATTGTCTGGGACACTACACATCCTCTTCACAACCTGTTTTCTTTGTTACCTTCTGAGAGGAGGCTTCATGGTATCCAAAGCAGAACATCTAGATTCAGTCACAGTTTTGTTCCATATAGTATTAACCTTCAGAACCCTAAAGCTTCCTCCTTCCATTATGTATTCAAGATGGACAGTGATTATATTATCCTTATTGAACTGACATCCTTCATCATTTCCACCATTGCCATCTAGGGTTCCTGCATGATGACTTTTCTTTTCTACATTTGTATTATGTGGACTTTTCTACATATCTTCTACATATCTTGTCAAAGTTTGACAAAAAGCCTTCTCTACATTTTCTTTCCTTTTGGTGATTTGGTATGGTTCCACCATCTTCCTTTTTGACAAGCTTTCTAAGCAGAAGTCTTTAAAAATAAACAAAACTATGAATAGTCTCAGTGTCATTATAATTCCACTGTTGAACCCTTTTATCTATTTCCAGAGAAGTGAAGGAGGGCTTGAAGCACTTATTACTTTGGAATCTGTGCTGACAATAAATTGTAAAGAAAGTACGGAAAGGGGAATATATAGCCTCCTTCAGAATAAGCCTCATCATCAGTACAGAATGTATATTTACAGACTTGGTCCTTGAGAAATGAAAGGCTGTGAGATAGAGGGCTTTTCTAAAAAAGAAAAAGGAAGGACAAAGAGTGAGAGAATTCAGCATGATGAAAGACAGGAAGCAAAAGAAGAAATAAATTCTGATGCTGAACCACTCTATTCATGTCTGTAAAAAAGAAAACTAAAGGATATAAACTTCTGCTGGACATTATCTGAATATTATAATTTGATTTATAAATTATGCACCCTGAGGTTTCAAAAAAGACTATTTATTTTAAAACTCTGCCCCTGCGAGCTTAAATAGGTAGATTTTAATGAATAAATAAATGAACCTTCCTTGGGAAAGGGGAAATTATTAAATATATGGAGAATAATTTATTATCTGTTTGTGTTAATTAAATTTATATTAAACTGTAATTTTTTGTCCTGGGCCACTAACCACTTTGTTCAAGAGAAGTTCTTATCTTTCCAGGTTTGCTGAAAAAGAAACAAGCAATAACCCTCTTTTTTTCAACCAACAGGGGGAAAAATGGTGTTTAAAAGGCTTTCAAGTAATGAACATCATTGTAACATTCAGAATTCAGGTTTTCATTAAGATATCAAAATAACAAGTAGTTGAAAATGCATAAAACAAACAAAATAAATGAATTATGGATTTAATTTTGACTCCTTCTCCTTCAGCCAGAAACAAAAACACACACAAAAAACAACATGAAGATGCTTCTTGCAAATCAATGTTGATAAAGTAAAATAAATTTCTAATCTCCACCTGGCTTCCATTAGTCCTTATTTTGCTGCATAATTGTTTAGTTGAACCCAGATTTTAATAGGATGAAGTAGCAATAGCAATAGCACTCAGACTTATGTATCGCTTCAAAATGCTTTACAGCCCTCTCTAAATAATTTACAAATGTCAGCATATTGCCCCCAACAATCTGGCTCCTCATTTTACCAACCTCGGAAGGATGGAAGCTGAGTCAACCTTGAGCCACTCAGAATTCAACTCCTGGAATGAGCAGTGAGTTAGCCTGCACTACTGCATTCTATAAGTGTGCCACCACAATAACATTTCTTATCTGGCTTTCAACCGGTAATGAAGAAGAGGGTGAAAGCAAAAAAGAAAAGCAAATGGAGCATACCCTATTCTTTAAAAAATGAAACTTTTCTTTTCCCAATTAGATTTTCATGGTCTTAGAATCCTTCTTATTTACCTCTATTGACAGATCAAGTTTTTCTTTAATTCTGCATCTGAATCTTTTCAGAGTGAACTTTGATCACTCCATTTACTATTTTTTATTTATGCTGGTACATTTACTAAACCTGTTTTTCAAAGATAAAAAAAATAATTACATACAATGAATAGAAAACTTTAATTTATGATTCCCCAACTTTGAAATAATATTTCACCTTTAGGCATTAATACAATTTTTAAAGTGCAATTTCTAGCCTCTCATCACTGTGTGAAATAACAGGTTGCTTATTTGGTCCTAGCCATCTTCTAGAAAATCCTTTTAACTGATCATAAGCTAATCACAATGGAAGAGTTGTAACTGTTAAGTTGAATTGTTAATTGTTGACATGCTTCTTCTGACATGAAACTACTCTGCAGAATAATGGAATCAATTTCAAGGAACTTTGCCTCTGAACACTTAAAATAATTCTTTGAACTATCCTTTCAGCAAGCCTAAATCAACAACCAATGATAAATTCAATCACATCTCCTCCATAGCCATAAATCCCTTTTACGTGACCTCCCAACTCTGCTTGAATGCTATGCCATATCTGAAATGGTCAAGAGATGATTGTGAATCTACAAAGAACAGAAAAAGTGCATATGATAAATGGATTTTTTTAACTTCTGGTTATTATCTCCTTATCACAACTGCCTCTTCTTGGATGTGATTTCATATAACTCTACAATAGTCTTATATCTAGAAAACTAATTATCCAGTGGGTCAAGCCAAATTATTCAAGACCTTCTTTGTCAACATCTTTCCTTACTTGATGCAACTGCCTTATCTTTCCTGTCTTGCTTCTGAATAATGTTAATTCAATAATGTTTAAGGACTTTTTTAGAATACCCCCATTTTTATTATATCCTTGAACTTCATTAGCTAAACCTTCATTAGCTAAATCATTTTTCAGACATTTTCCTTCCTTCCTTCCTTCCTTCCTTCCTTCCTTCCTTCCTTCCTTCCTTCTTTCCTTCCTTCCTTCCTTCCTTCCTTCCTTCCACTCTCCCTCCCTCTCCCTTCCTTCCTTCAGCTCTCTCACTCACTGACTGACTCCCTCCCTCCCTTCCTCTCTCTCTCTCTTAAATTAATTGGTTCATCATGTGCCATCAAATTATTTTTGGCTCCTAGCAATCACATAGATAAATTTTCTCCATGATGATGTACCCCAACCAGTTTTTTCAGGTCTCCCAATGGTACCCTCATCACCACTGTAGCTTACTTGCCTTTTGAGAAAAGGGGGAAATCCTAATAACTGGAAAAGTGTTTTCACATGAGGTCTAATTGCTATTCAGATTAAATCTCAAGGGAAGTTTTGGTTATAATTATATAAACATACTTTATTTCATACTTTGTATCTCAGCATGTTCTACTTGTCATTAGACTGGGTAAGTAGAAGTAATAAGTATTTTTTTTTCATTTTTTCCCCAAATACAACAAAGGAAGGCAGAGAGCTGAGAGTTGGCATATATGAATTGTAGAACAGATGAATGGATAAACTGGAAATTTACTGCATATTATTTTTGCATCAGTTCAGAGACATGGTGTGGAAAATATAATTAAATCTTTGCTGATACCATTCTGAGATTATTTTATTCTCCTCCTCCTTCTTTTTCTAAATATTAGTTTAGAAAAAGTATAGTTTTCACCAGCAGAACTTATCCAAAGAAAATGTGTACTTTACATAACTGATTTTCTTATGTAAGCATAACATTAATAAAGCAATTCATGGCAATTTATTATTATTATGGAATAGATTAAACTAAGTCAGAATCTAAATTGTGAGAGAGTGAAACATGTAAAATAGTTAGAAAGGAAGTCATGAAATGTAGAATGAAATTTATAAAACAAGATTGTTCTTTAGTTCATATTTTGCTCAATAGCTTGTATTCAGAAATATATTATTAAGGAATCAATGATTAGTTATCCCTCCCTAATTTTCTTCAAATCTAAAACCAGGATTGACTAGAGATGCAGAACAATCAAATCTACTTTATTGGCCTGAATTAACTCCAGTAATATATTAACTGCCATTCACTCATTCCTCAAATCATTGCTACCAAAAACAAACAAACTACAAAACTCTTCTTACAAAGAAAATTCTTGATGCTAAGAAAAAGCCATGATCCACTGATGAAAGTCATATCTATAATTGTCCCATTTTCAGGAAAGTTATGCCATTGCCTTTAGCATTTGCTGACTCAATATCACATATTTTTCTAATTAAAAAAATAAATATCACATCTAAAAATCATACTTCATTTCAAAAAGAAATTAGATTAATCAATCAATCAGAACAGAACTGGAAGATACATTGGAGGTATTCTACTTCAAGTCCCTGCTCAGGAGACCCTATATCGTTTCAGACGTGGCTCTCCAGTCTCTTCTTAAAGTCCTCCAGTAATGAAACACCCATAACTTCTGAAAGCAAGCTCTTCCACTGATTAATTATTTTCACTATTAAAATGTTTCTCTCTAATTTCAGGTTGCTTCTCTCCTTGATTAGTTTCCATCCATTGTTTCTTGTCTTAGTTGCTCTTTTCTGCACTATTTCTCAACATCTTTTTTGTAGTGATCAAAACTGTATGCAGTATTTCAGGTGTGGTCTTGCTAAGGTTTTATAAAGCGGCACTAATACTTCATGTGATTTTGATTCTATGCTTTAACTTAACACTACTTAACGTAAAGTGGTACTAATACTTCACGTGATCTTGATAGAATCAAGATCACATGAAGTATTAATACCACTTTACAATGCGTTGGTAAGGCCACACTTGGAATACTGCATCCAGTTTTGGTCACCACGATGTAATAAAGATGTTGAGACTTTAGAAAGAGTACAGAGAAGAGCAACAAAGATGATTAGGGGACTGGAGGCTGAAACATATAAGGAACGGTTGCTGGAATTAGGTATGTCTAGTGTAATGAAGAGAAGGACAAGGGGGGACATGATAGCAGTGTTCCAATATCTCAGGGGCTGCCACAAAGAACAGGGAGTCAAGCTATTTTCCAAAGCGCCTGAAGTCAGGACAAA
>NW_015386731.1:410307-423119 GCF_001527695.2 Protobothrops mucrosquamatus | reverse complement strand
ACTTCCTGACAGTTAGAACAATTAACCAGTGGAACAACCTGCCTCCAGAAGCGGTGAATGCACCAACACTGGAAGTTTTTAAGAAGAAACTGGACAGCCATTTGTCCAAAATGGTATAGGGTTTCCTGCCTGAGCAGGGGGTTGGACTAGATGACCTCCAAGGTCCCTTCCAACTTTATCATTATTATTATTATTATTACTAGTCTGATTGCATTGTTAGGAATTATTTTGTCATCTATTCATAAAAGTACAAATGTCACTAATGTAGATCATGACATATTGAAAAACTGAAAATTTAAGGTGGAACAAATTGCAATATTGTAAAAGAACTAATATTGGGGTTGTTATAGTGCAACATAAATAGGTATAGACTCCACTGAAATATCCTGGGCATTAATTTTGTGAGTTCTCCTTTGCAGGCTAAAGAAGACAAATGGAATTACTCAACCATGGACAGTTAAATAGCACGAGAGTAACAGAATTCATTCTTCTTGGTTTCCCAGGCTCACCACGTTTTCAGCTCTTCATCTTCATCCTCTTTTTTATCATGTACATTCTGACAATCTTAGGAAATCTCTCCATCATGCTTCTCATAATAACATATCGACACCTCCATACACCTATGTATTTCTTCCTTTGCAACCTTTCTTTTCTGGAAATATGGTACACAACAGCCTCTATCCCCAAAATCCTTGGGATCTTTTTGGGGAGAAGCAGAGGTATCTCCTTCTCTTGCTGTGTTCTTCAGATGTATTTTATTTTTTCTTTTGGATGCACTGAACATTTTCTGATAGCTACAATGGCTTATGACAGATATTTGGCCATATGTTATCCTTTGCATTACAGTACTATCATGAATAGCAATCTATCTTGTAAGTTGGCCTGTGGATGTTGGCTTGGGGGCTTCCTTGTTATTTGCATACCTGCCTATTTGGTTACAACACTGTCCTTTTGTGGACCCAATGTGATCAATAATTTCTATTGTAACCTTGATTCCTGGATTATACTCTCATGTACAGATACTCAGTTTATTGAGATAACAGCTTTTTTCATAGCTATTTTTGTCATTGTAGGCTCCTGTATGATGACCCTTCTTTCCTATATGTACATTATCTCCACAATCCTGCGCATTCCTTCCACTAAAGGTCGACAAAAAGCTTTTTCTACATGTTCTTCCCACCTTGCTGTAGTTATCATTTGGTATGGCTCCACCATATTCCTCTTTGTCAAACCTTCTAAACAGACCTCTTTAGAAAAGACCAAGGTAGTAAGCATCTTCAACCTTATTGTGGTCCCATTGCTGAATCCTTTCATCTATACATTAAGAAATAGAGAAGTCAGAGATATTTTGAGGAATGTATTTCACAATGATGGGCAAAATGCATGTTAGTCCTCAAAGACTCAAAAAAAAAAAATAAAGCAGAAATTTTATATCATAAATTTTAAATTTGAACTCTTGCAGTTGGCAGGATTATCAGAATGAATCAACATTACTTATATTATCTTTTTGGAAGAGTATACTGTATGTTAAGATTTTTATTTTTTTTCTTTTCAGTATCTGACATTAAAATATATTTTGAGTCACTTATGAAAACCAGGTGAAAATAAAAAGAATGGGATTATTCTTTTGAGCATCTGAGTCCTGTGTTTATTTCCTATCTATAAATGAATCTCAAAGAGAACGCTAGTAATCTGGTTATGAAAATGGTGTCATTCACACATACATTAAAGAAATGTGTTCAGGAAAAACCTAGCCCATAACTCAAAATGATGTTTAATTGAGATGTAATTCATTTAGCATTCTACATATTGTTACAAGGATTTCTGCTATCATTGTTTTATATAATGGAATATTTGTCCCACTGATGATCCATCTCCCACATCTATTATTGTCTCCACCATCACTCTAATATGAGGAGAACTGCAAATACTGGTCTGTCAGTTCCTCCCCTCAAATTAGCTTATTAAGTAATACTGAAAGTACTGAGGAAAAACAGAAGTGTCTAACATATGTAGATATGATTGGCATTTCAAGAACATGATATGAATATTCAAAGAGAAATGTGTGCACTCAAATATTCCAAAATGGATTTCAAAATGGAAACAAGCAACTGAAGTTATTTAGATTGCAAAATGGATTCCAAAGTGAAACAAGCAATTGAAGTTATTTAGATAGTAAACATATGAGATCGTCCTCTGTCAACATTTCAGGTCAACACTCCAGATGTTAATTGCCAATTCCCATACAATATTTGCCTTCCCCCCCCCCCCTTTTGGACAAAGTATTACTTCTAAATAAAAATACTTATTTTTATTTTCTGTGAATCCATATGGGGCTTCTGATGCATTTAGGAAAGTAGATTAATTCTAGATACTTATATTCTTCTCTACAGCAAGGTTCATTCAGATGTCTATGTATCAATTAAGGGCCAGAAACAAATAACACACACACACACACACACACACAAAATGAAGTTGCCTCTTGCAAATCAATGTGGATAAAATCAAATAAATTTCTAATCCCCTCCTGGCTACATAATTATTTGGTTTTGAATCCAGACTTTAATAGGGTAGGGCAACTTTTCTTATCTGGCTTTCAGCCAGCAATGGAGAAGATATATTCTAATTCTACCTGTTAAAGCAAAAGACAAAAGAAAATGGAGCACCCCATCTTAATTTAATTTAAAAATTTCTCCTCCCTGTTCAATTTTCATGATCTCAGCTTCCTTGCTTATAATCCTCTACTGACAATTTTTCTTTAATTCTGAATCTAAACCTTTTCAGAGTGAACCTTGATCACTCCATTTACCACACATTGGGTTTGGATTTATACTGGTACATTTATTAGACCTGTTTCCCAAAGATAGAAATGCAAGGACCATAAAATACCATGAACAAGGAACTTTAATTCATGACTCCCCAACTTTGAAACAAATTCCCACTGTTAGGCATCAATACATTTTTAATGTAATTTCTTAGCAATGTTAGCCTATCATTATTGTGCAAAATTATAGAATATTTATTGGTCCTAAAGATACTCTAAAGTGTCCTTTTCACTAACCATAAGCTAGTCTCAATGGATGAGCTGTCACTGTTAAGTTGAATTGTTAATTCCATCCAAAAACTATGCTTCTTGTGACATGAAACTATTTAACATAATAATACAATGAATCTCAAAGCACTTTGCCTCTGAACACTTAAAATCATTCTTTCACCAAGCCTGAATTAATACTTGCAATGACAAATTCAATCACATATCATCCATAACCATAGATCCCTTTTACATAACCCCCAAACTCTGCTTGAATGCTGTGCCATATCTGAAATGGTGAAGAGGTCACTGTGATTCTACAAAGAACAGGAAAAGGACATTTGATAAATGGACTACTTTAACTTCTGGTTATTATCTCCTCATCCCATCTGCCTTCTCTTAATATGGATAAGATTGCATACAGCTCTATAATAGACTGAATCCTATTTGAATATTAGACTTATATCCTGTCTTGATTTGGTCTTTCAGCTACATTTTCTCCCTTGCTCATAGCCTGACAAAATTGTGGAATGCAAAGGTGGGAGAGGTGGTATCTAGAAAACTGAGGCATCTTTGAGAGCTTGGTGCTGATAACACCAAGGTCACAAATGCAGGTGTTCAATGGAGAAGTGGACTTTTCCTATAAGAAGAAGTATTACTATTGGACAATGTGGGTGGGGGCAAGGGAATCTATTGTTTAATTAAGTAAGCTTTCGAGCAGAAAAACGAGAACTGGCTTTGCTTCTTCTGTGCCAATGTAAATTTTCCGTAAAGTATTATACTCTTGGTAAAATCATGTCCCAGAAGTTTCTTTTTCTGAAAATGCCAACTGGACAATTGATAGCTAAATTATCCAAGGTCCTTATTTTGCCAACATCTTTTCTTACTTGGCATAACTGCCCTTAACTGCCTTGCTTCTGAATAATTATAATTCAATGATTGTTAAAAGACTCTTTTAGAAGAGTCCTATTTTTACATAAATCCTTGAACTTTATTAGCTAAATCCTTCATCCCATAATCATTTTTTCAGATCTTTTCTTTTCCTTCCTTCCTTCCTTCTTTCTTTCTTTCTTTCTTTCTTTCCTTATTAGTTAATTTTGTAAATCATAAAATGAATTGATTGATTGATCATATGTCATCAAGTTATTTTTGACTCGTAGTGACAACATATTATTTTTTTCTCCATGATGATCTAATCTCTTCTTTCAGGTCTCCCAATGCTACACTCATCACCATTGTAGCTTTATTCTTTTTAAGAAAAGAGGAAAATTCTAATAGCTGGGAAAGAGTTACCACATGAGGTCTAATTGCTATACAGATTAAAGCTCAAGAGATATTTAGTTATAATTATATAAATATGCTTTATTTCCTACTTTGTATCTCAGTATGTCTTAGTTGTCATTAGACTGTGTAAGTAAAAACAATGAGCAATTTTTTTCCAAATATAACAAAGGAAAGCAGAGAGCTGAGAAATCTGCATATATGAATTATAGAATGAATGAATGTGTAATTCAAAATTTACTATGTATTATTTTTGCATTGGTTCAGAGAGGTGATGTGGGGAATATAATTAAATCTTTGCTGATACCATTCTGAGGTTAATTTCTCCTCTTTCTCCTCCTTCTTTTTCTAAGTGTTGTATAGTTTTCACCAACAATAGTTTATCCAAAGAAAATGAATACTATATATAATAGCTCTTCTTTTTGACCAAGGAACTGGTCAAATCCATATAACATAAATGAAGAAGCTAATGACAAATTTGTATTGTTCTGAAATGATTAAGCTAAGTCAGAATCTAAATTGTGGGAGAGTGAAACATGTAAAATACTTTGAAACAAAATCATGAAATGTAGAATGAAATTCATAAAACAAGATTTTTGCTTAGTTCATATGGGGCATAATATCATGCATTCAAAAAATGTTATTAAGGAATCAGTGCTTAGTTATCCCTCCCTAATTTTCTTCAAATCTAAAATTAGGATTGACTAGGGATGCAGAACAACCAAATCTATATTGTTAGTCTAAATTAACTCCAATAATATTTTAACTGTAATTCACCCCTTCCTCGAATTATTTCTATCAAAAACAAATTATAAAACCCTTCTTACAAAGGTAATCCTTAATGCTAGGGAAAAGCTGTGATCCACTGATGAAAGTCATATTTGCAGTTGTCCCATTTTCAAAAAAGTTATTCAACTGCCTTTATGGTTTACTGAGTCAATATCACACAGAAATATCACATCTAAAAATGACATATTTTTCTTTATGAAAAGAAAATATCATTTCAAAAGTTAGATGCTTAACACCATTCTGGTTTTACTGATATGAATTATTTTGTCATCTATATATAAATGTATAAAAGTCATTAATGTAGATAATGACATATTGCAAGATTGAAAATTTCAGAAGGAACATATTGTGATATTATAAAAAAACCTAGTATCACGGAGTTTCAGACTTCGTTGAAATATTATGTGCATTAATTTGGCATGTTCTCCTTGTCAGGTGAAAGGAGACACATGAAATTGTTCAACCCATGGACAGCTAAATAACACAAGAGTTATAGAATTCCTTTTTCTTGGTTTCCCAGGCTCACCACTTTTTCATCTTTTCATCTTCATCCTCTTTCTTATTATATTCATTCTGACCATCTTAGGAAATCTTTCCATCATCCTTCTCATAATAACATATCGACATCTCCATATGCCTATGTATTTTTTCCTTTGCAACCTTTCTTTCGTGGAAATATGGTACACAATAGCCTCTATCCCCAAGATCCTTGCCATTTTTCTGGGGAGAAGCAGAAGTATCTCTTTCTTTGGCTGTCTTCTACAGATGTACTTTCTTTTTTCTTTTGGGTGCACTGAACATTTTCTGATAGCTACAATGGCTTATGACAGATATTTGGCCATATGTTATCCTTTGCATTACATTACTATCATGAATATCAATCTATCTTGTAAGTTGGCCTGTGGATTCATCATCATCATCACCTTATCCAAGTGGACTTCCCATTTCTGCTATTTCCTCTAGCATTTCTCTTACATGAGACATAGGAAAGCTGCAAATCTTGGTCCAACAGTTCCTCCCCCCCAGATTAGCTTATTATATAATATTGAAACTACTAAGGCAAATCAGAAGTTTCTAATGTTTCAATAGGTATGAATGACATTTCAAGAAAATTGCTTGAATATTCACAGAGAAATCTACACACCCAGAGTTTCCAAATGGAAATAACCAATTTCACTTATTTAGGTAGTAAACATATGAGATTGTCCTCTGTCAGCGTTTCAGATATTAATTGCCAATTCCCATACATTTGCCTTTTCCCCCCTTCCAGTCAAAGCATTGCTTCTAAATAGTCTCTCTCTCTCTCTCTCTCTCTCTCTCTCTCTCTCTCTCTCTCTCTCTCTCTCTCTCTCTCTCTCTCACGCACGCACGCACGCACACACAAAAAAATCCAAATGGGATTTATGAAAAAAATCCATATGGGATTTATGATGCAGTTTGGAAATGATGGATGATTCTAAATACTGGTTTTCTTTTTTACAGCATATTCAACTTCAGTGGTTATCTAATTACTAAATGCCATTGTGATTGAGTAGCAAAATGGCAAGATTCATCCAGATGAATATGTATCAATTAAGGACTGGTAGGTATGGGTTCATGTATTCAGCACACTTCAGACTTGTAAAGTAAAATCAAGCAACTTCCTGAAAAAATACCAATATGAGGAAAACCCAGATCTGACTCAGGCTAGCTGATTGATCAGCAGCATTGAATGATGCCAACCATATAGTCAATTTTATTAATAAACCCCTTTTCTTTTATCAGTCTACTAGTAAGTCAAAAAAAATATCCTCAGTTTTTTTGTTGCAAAAAGAAAAGTTAAAAAAATAATGAAGTGTAGAACTGGAGAAGAGGACATTTAAAGTCAAGAGAAAAAGTGGAAAATAGAAATGTATCTGTCTATTTTGTAGATATCTATTTCTTGCTATCCTCCCTCAATTGCTAATAAATTACCAGGTAAAATAATCATATTGAAGTAATCAGCTACAGATGACATTTATATGGCATAAAATGCATTATAACTAATATATAAACATATGTAAATATAATTTATTCATGTAAAAATCATATTCAATCAAAAATATAATTGTATTCAATTCAGTTCCAATGTTCAAACTGATTTAGAAAATTGATCTGTATACTGAGACATCTGAGCAAATTTGAACCAATTTTCCAAACTCAACTATATAAATAGTTTGGGGTAATTAAAATGCACATGCAAAAAGTATCCAAGTTCTTGGTCTTCATGAAGATACTTTTATTTGGCTTATCACATTAATCTAAATATTTGATTAACAATTTTTATTATTATTATTATTATTATTGTTGTTGTTGCTGATGATGATGATGATGAAGAAGAAGAAGAAGAAGAAGAAGAAGAAGATGATGATGATGATGATGATGATGATGATGGAAGGGCCCTTGGAGGTCATCAAGTCCAACCCCTTGCTCAGGCAGGAAATGACTGTCCAGTTTCTTCTTAAAAACTTCCAGTGTTGGCACATTCACAGCTTCTGGAGGCAAGTTGTCCCACTGATTGTTTTATTCTGTCAGAAAATTTATCCTTAATTCTAGATTGCTTCTCTCTTTGGTTAGTTTCTATCCATTGCTTCTTGTCCTGCCTTCAGGTGCCTCAGAGAATAGCTTGACTCCCTCTTCTTTGTGGCAGCCCCTGAGATATTGGAACACTACTATCATGTCATCCCACATCCTTCTCTTCATTAGACTAGACATACCCAATTTCAGCAATTGTTCCTTATATGTTTTAGCCTCCAATTCCCTGATCATCTTTGTTGCCATTCCCTTTACTCTTTCTAGAGTCTCAACATCTTTTTTACATCGTGGTGACCAAAACTGGATGCAATGGCCTTACCAAGGCATTGTAAAGTGGTATTAACTCTTCATGTGATCTTGATTCTATCCCTTTGTTAATGCAGCCTAGTACTGTGTTGGCCTTTGTGGCAGCTGCAGCACACTGTGGCTCATATTTAAGTGATTGTCCACTAGGACTCCAAGATCCCTCTCACAGTTGCTACTATTGAGCAAGGTACCACTACTATACCTGTGTGTTTGGTTTTTCTTGCCTAAATGTAGAACCTTACTTTTTTCACCATTGAATTTCATTTTCGTAGATAGCACCTAATGTTCAAGTCTGTCAAACTCCTTCTGTATCTTAAACCAGATTAACTTCCAGCTAATCTAAACCAAACAAAGTGCAAATATCAATTTGATCCAGCCTCTCTCTCTCTCTCTTTCTTTCTTTCTTTCTTTCTTTCTTTCTTTCTTTCTTTCTTTCTTTCTTTCTTTCTTTCTTTCTTTCTTTCTTTCTTTCTTTCTTTCTTTCTTTTTTCTTTCTTGGATACTCTATCATAATAGCAAAGGTAGACCAGTTATATTAAAACATTAGGAAACTCCTTATAAAGGGACAGTGAAGTATTTGCATTACAGTACCATCATGCTGTTAATCTACTTGCTAAGTTCCAGAAAATTTAATCATTCACTTTTCTGCAGCAATGCAAATTAGCTCCAATATCTTGGCTGATGGAGACATACGGTAAGTAGATAGACATTCTCCAGAATGATCTATCCCAAAACTTGTTCTTCAGTCTTCCAGTGATGCACCCAACAGAGCCAATCCATCTTGCTCATGATCATCCCCTTCTTCTCTTTGCTATACATAGCAAGAGACAGGAGATCAGAATGATGTACCTGAGATTTCCTTTTCAGTTGTTTTCAAATCATCTGTAAGGTAAAATGACTGAAATGTAATGTCTTTCCAAAGTAATCCACTGAGACTTAATGGAGGAGGCCAAACCAAAATTTGAATTAGAAGTTTTGCACACCTTGAAGCACACAAAATTGAAAAGTTAGTTTTATTAGACACACTAACCCAACCTATTCACAGAAAACTAGTAATGTCTGCATGCATCTGTGTATGTGTATGTATCTGGCTGTCTCAGGGTTTTCAGATCTTATCTAATCTAGATCTCATTCTTGCCCTGGTGGTCATGTTGATTAAATACAATTTAAGGTCTTAATGTTATCCTTTAAAGTCCTAAATAGAATATCTGATCAGGTTCCCTTGAAGAAATCTCTGAGGCTAGACATTGTCACTTAATCTTAATCTTAATCTTAATCTTAATCTTAATCTTAATCTTAATCTTAATCTTAATCTTAATCTTAATCTTAATCTTAATATTATTAATCTTAATCTTAATATTAATCTTAATCTTAATATTAATCTTAATATTAATCTTAATCTTAATATTAATCTTAATTAATATTAAAGTTTGAGGGGACCTTATTAATATTAAAGTTGGAGGGGACCTTGGAGGTCATCTAGTCCAACCCCCTGCTCAGGCAGGAAACCCTATACCATTTCAGACAAATGGCTGTCCAGTCTCTTCTTAAAAACTTCCAGTGTTGAAGCATTCACCACTTCAGCATTGTTCCCTAAATATGAAATAGAAAGAAATAATACACCTCTTTCACCAGAGTTTCTTAATTAATGTTATCTTTGGGCTAAAAAAATATTGATCACCTGGAATTCCACTATGTATGGCACTAGATCTTCCTATGCTATGTAGTATATTGGGCAGTATGTATGTATGTATGTATGTATGTATGTATGTATGTATTCATTAATTCATTTGTGTGTGTGTGTGTGCGCGCACACACACACACACACACTGCAGTAGTGTTCATTGCACAAGACAACATATATGCTAATATAACCCAGTATTATTAAAGTTGCAATTACCCATTGCTAATTCATAACTATTGACAGGACTACAAGAATTTAATCACAATCCAGTCCTATTTGTTTTAAACTTTAACCAGGAAGTTCAACTTTGCTATGGAAATCATACTTTATAATGCCTCAATTTTCTCATTTTTTATGGAGTAAGCAAAATTCTTTTTTCTGTGTATTTTCTCCTCCCTAAAGAGTTTACTTGGGTTAATAAACTGCCAATAGAGACATCTCTCCACTGGGATTAAATTAATCATGACATGAATGTTTTTAAAATAGTTTCAGTCAATGCACTAGAATCCAGTTTCATAAAACTGGATACCAATTCCAGTATCTCTGGATACTTTTGCTTTCCACTTGTTAATAAAATGCTAAGAAAGTTTAAATTCTGCAAATAGAAGAAAGTAAACAACAAATCAGTATGCAAAACTAAATATAACCTTAGATATGTTATTTCATGGATTATTGACAAATTCACTCAGAAAATCAGGAAAGGGTATCATTAGGACGTTTTACTGCTAAAATATACTAACTATTTTGTAAGAAGGTAAGATAAACTTAATAATAACAATGTTTTTTCATGTAATACTTCTTCTGGTTTTCTCTTCTTACATTTTATAGTTTCTTATTAGCTGTAGTTAATTTAACAGAGAATTTCCACTTATATTTTTCTAAAGCAGACACAATTTCTCAAATTAGGGAAGGAACTCCTGACATTTTTTTAAACTATATTTAAATGTCTAATTTATCTTTTCTTCACCTTCCTTCTATTTTTTTTACCTCAATATATCCTATCAATAGAGGGAAAGTGAATTGGGATTCTGAACAATAATGTAAAAATAAATAAATCTTCTCTGCATTTTAGCCAATTCAGTAATATTGGCATGATGATATATTGCATTTACATCCACAACAATGGACTTTATGTTAGAATTTAAACTTGCTTGATGTTGAGGGTCTTGATGGTTACTCCATTGTTACTAGTATGTTTGCTCAAAAAAGCATTAATCCAAGGCACATTTCCCTGTTTTGAAACTCTACCCTCACTTTATATACCATTCATGCCTTTCTTATCAAGCTAGAATTTTCATAAATTGCAGTCCTCTTTTTGAAGTAAATTCGATCATCCTATTCATATTGTTATTTCATAGAATAATAAATAAAATAATTTCTCCATGCATCTATGTTTTTTAACAGCAGAATGCTATGTACATCTGCTCAGATGTCTGCTCTATTGAGCACAATAGGATGCACTTCTCTGTAAATGTGAATATACAGATATAAAATGCTATTCTCTTTGGCTTTAGGTTCAGCATTAACAATTGCTGCCAGCAACACAAATCCATTGTTAGGGAGGAAAACCCTCTTCTCTATGACATTTAAACAATTTGGGAAAATTTTCCTCAATATTAAAGTTAAGTCAATAAAAAAAATTAGGACTAACTGGACAGGAATAACTGTCTTCTGTCTTTTCTGTTTCTTCAACAACAATAAATCATCTAGAGAGGTTAGTGATCACATTGATTGGTATGAAGCAGCTTCTGTATTATTATCATCTAAGCTTGTCTAGCTAATAGCAAGGTTGATAATCATCCTGGAAAAAATAACTTGGTTCTTTAAACAAAAGAAACCATGGTCACTTTGTAAACAGTAAATATTGCAAAACTCCATCCATATACATTTTTTGACCCATGTTTGTCTTCCATTTTTACATTCTCACATCCCCAAACATCAACATTGGACTTGGCCCACTCTTATACACAATCTATAAAGGAGGAAGGATTAAATATAGTTCTGGGGGATGCATGTCCAATACTTGTTTTATGACCATCCTTTGACCTAGATTTTAATCAGTTTTAAATATATTTTCCGGTTTCTAGTTCAATTATGTTTTACAACCTGAATTGTCTTTGAGCTAAATTAAGTTTTCTATAGCTGGTTTTCAAAGCTCCATATAACTGTTAGGTGGAAATAAGGAGGAACAGGAAAGATACTTATGTTTGCAGTTGCCCTAGCTAAACCAAACCTAAACTTGAATGAGGCATTATTTTGCTTTTAATGGAAATATTCTGAAATTGTTTTTGATATTTCATGCAATTGCAAGCAATATCCAATTTGAGGTTAATGCCTGAAATGCCTGAAATTGCTCTGAACTTTTGGAATTTTCCAACATGGGCAAGATCAAACTATTTATGCAGCTTAGTGCTTTTTTTATTTCCTGAAAGATACAAACTGACATATTGTGTTTGTGTAATTATGTTACCTAGTTTCAAAATGCAATAATATACTGGGAATAGTCTGCTATGGATTCCTGTTTATTAAGGCTTAGCACATGAAAATAATAATATTGAATTGGTAGTTCTGAAGTAACTTTTATTTTCTTAGCTGTTGCCTCTTTGAGTCCTTTGAATACAATTGCTTATAAAATGTATTTAACTTTGGGCAGAGATATTGAAAGAATTATGGGTGCCATTTCCCCCCAAATTTCCATGCTGTTCTTTGTTCTCTGCTGTATATTAACTTTCTAAAAGACAGGATTAGATTTGCATTCCCTCATAATTAAATATGCCTCACAATTCTCCCAGAATTGCACTATAATTTTTTAAGGATGTATTCACCATCCATTTTCAAATATTTCAGGATATAATAATACAAGTGCCTGAAATGAGATTAGATTAGAGAATCTTTTTTTTTTTCCAAAGAATTTTTTATTGTTTTCAACATAAAAAAAAAACACATCACAAATACATCACAATTGAAAACCCCCCCCACCCCCCACCCGGACTTCCCAAACCTAATCCCAGGATACTATTCAACTAAAAGTAACCTTGTATTAATATCCCTAACTCCACAAAATGTTATTCTACATAAGTAGGTGAAATATATATATATGTATAAAGAAAGAATTTTTTATCTAAAAACCTAACTTATATTCCACCATTCTATGCTTATTTTGAATAT
>NW_015386731.1:385547-406503 GCF_001527695.2 Protobothrops mucrosquamatus | reverse complement strand
GTTCTCACCTACATCGTCCACAAGGGACGACTCGGGAACTCAACTCCTACCTCGGGCAGCTCACCTTTCCCCCTATGCCCAGGGGAAAGGTATCAAGCCGTTTGACAGCTGATGCAGGCTGTCAAAACGGCTTTTACGCAGAAACAGGCGGGAGCAGCAAACAGCTGCATCCAGCGAAGGCGCCTGCCACCGGAAGTCCCAGATTAGAGAATCTTAATCAATCAATAAATCCATGCAAGTACAGCTAATTACCCATACATTTTGGGACCTAATATTATGTTCTTGGTTTTTTAATCACTGATTCCATATATTTTCTAGTTCGTTCATTCATTCATTTTAGAGGCTTCCAATTCACAACAACTCTGGGCAGCATTAAAAACAATTAAGTGCACACTTACTCTCTCACACACTAAACAGAAAAAAACAAGTGACAAGGGAAGACACTAATCGATATACTTCCATGATTCCTAGAGATGAGTTCAGTCAATACACTGACACAAAACTGAAGAAAACAGCAGGCTTTCAGACAATAAAAAGGGGGCAGTAATATTGGAACCAATAAAATCTTGAGGGATAACTTGTTCCACAAGATGAGCACCATGGCAAAGAAACAAATTTCTGGGACCCATCAAATAGCATACCAAAGCTGACAGATCCATCAGGGCAAGCAGAGCTAATACAAGATAAGTGATTCTGTCAATAATTCTGGGCTGTGCTATGAAGTGAATAAATAATAAGAATATGTTGAATTGTACCCAGAAATTATTAGAAATAGTGCAGTTTATAAACTGATGGTGTAACATGGGTATATTCAGGCATGCCTATAATGACCCATGCCAATGCACTTTAAATCAGTTGTACTTTCAGTTGTAACACAGACTTATGTAAAGCACATTCCACTAATTCAAATGAGATGTCACCAAGGTATACTTGACCATGATCAGGGCCTCCCAATCCACAAATAGGAAAAACTGGTCCGCAAAATAAACTTCTGAAAAGATTTTCCTGACTATACCTGCCAATGGTTCTTCTAGAAGGAGCTGTAAGTACAATTGGACCCCAAATTATGCATCAATTGTATTTATAGCTTCTACTAGCAGAACCATTGGCAGCTAAAGTCAGGAAAACTTTTGCAGAAGTTTATCTTGTGGGGCATTTTTTTTCCTATTTGTGGATTGGGAAGCCCTACTTATGGTCAAGCATGGTAGCATTCCAACCGATGAAGATCTAAAGCTGGAAAATTCCTAGCATAATAGCAATCTAAAACCCACAAGCATTTATCCTTATTAGACTTCAGCAAAAATCTGTTCAGATAGAATCTTGAGTGTATTATTTAGTTGAACAGAAACAGATAAATATAATTTGAGTATCATTGTTGAGAGTACTGTATACCCTAACCCCACAGCAGTGGAAGACCTAACCCACTAGTTACTATATCTTTGCTATGTCATCAGAAACTATACAAACTTTTTGGGCCAGTTTCTGATCTCATCCCAAGAGATATGGGATATTGTTAAAATACTTTCTTCAGTTTTGGAAGGCAAATATCCAATTGTTTTATATTCAGAAAAGTCATGACATTTTACTGCAGGATATGTTGAGAGGTTATATATATATATATATATATATATATATATATATATATATATATATATATATATATATATATATATATATATATATATACACACACACACACACACACCTCTCAACATATCCTGCAGTAAAATGTATATATATGTA
The DNA here is from genome assembly GCF_001527695.2 of Protobothrops mucrosquamatus. Lineage (NCBI taxonomy): Eukaryota > Metazoa > Chordata > Lepidosauria > Squamata > Viperidae > Protobothrops > Protobothrops mucrosquamatus. The sequence goes on along the minus strand of NW_015386731.1, from coordinate 404,760 downwards.
TATTTTTAAAATACAACAAAGTGATCACCAGGAAGTATAAAACAATACAGTTTTAATAAATAAAACCAAGCTTTCGATGGCCTAAAACTGCCATCATCGTCAGGGTATAATCAGGATTGTGGGAGAGCTTGCTTATAAATACAGTCATGTCTGCGCACGGCTCCTAGATCTCGTGACAGGTCCCGGCCGGCCAATCTTGGCCTCATCTGCAAACTGAGTTAAAGGAGGTAAGAAACTACAAAAATACCAATGCTTGAATATGGGATATTATTAAAATATCTTCTTCAGTTTTGGAAGGCAAAGATCCAATTGTTTCATATTCAGAAAAGTCATGACATTTTATTGCAGGATATGTTGAGAGGGTTTTATATATATACGTATACATTTTATTATATTTTCAGGTTTTGTTGCATTTTCCCAAATAAGACAGAACTATGATAAGTAAGAGAATTTCACATAACTTGGTTGATAAATATATTAACAATCATTTTCCTTTTAATGAAAAGTCTTTCATCAGCTTTCATTTCAAACCATGCCATATAGCAAATATTACTCTGTTGATATTTCTAAAAATCATTTTGCTATTGCTCATAAAAATATCAAAGTCACTAATACAAATCATGATATATTAAGAGATTTAAAAATGAAAGGAGCAGAAAAAATGTAATATTGTAAAATAATTCATATTGTTGGTGCAGATGCTATAGCATAAATAAAGATTAGTACTGTTACATTTCAGTGAAATCTTCTGCTCATAAATTTGGCATTTTTTTCCCATTTCAGATGGAGGAGCTCAACCATGGACAACTAAATACCACAAGGGTTACAGAATTTATTCTTCTTGGCTTTCCTGGCTCACCACATTTTCAGCTCTCCATCTTCATATTTTTTTTAAATATATACATTCTGACCATCTTAGGGAATCTCTCCATCATCCTTCTCATAATAACATATCAACAACTCCACACTCCCATGTACATTTTCCTTTACAATCTTGCTTTTTTGGAAATATGGTTCATAACAGCCTCTGTCCCTAAGATCCTTGCCATCCTTCTGGGGGGAAGCAGAAGTATCTCTTTCTCTGGCTGCATTCTGCAGTTATATTTCATGTTTTCTTTTGGATGCACTGAACATTTTTTGATAGCTACAATGGCTTATGACAGATATTTGGCCATATGTTATCCTTTGCATTACAGCACCATCATGACTATCAACCTATCTTTTAAGGTAGCTCTTGGATGTTGGCTGGGGAGCTTCCTTCTTATTTGCATACCTGTATACATGGTTACAACATTGTCCTTCTGCGGGCCCAATGTGATCAATAATTTCTATTGTAACCTTGATTCTTGTATCATACTCTCATGTACAAATACACGTTTCATTGAGATAACATTTTTTTTCATGGCTATTATTGTCATTGTAGGCTCCTGTATGATGACCCTTCTTTCCTATATGTACATTATTTCCACAATCCTACGCATTCCTTCCACCAAAGGTCGACAAAAAGCTTTTTCCACATGTTCTTCACACCTTGCTGTTGTGATCATTTGGTATGGCTCCACCATATTCCTCTTTGTAAAGCCTTCTAAAGAGATTTCTTTACAAAAAAACAAGTTAGTAAGTGTCTTCAGTGTAATTTTGGTCCCACTTCTGAACCCTTTTATTTATACATTAAGAAACAAGGACATCAGGGATATTTTGAAGAATGTATTTTGCAGGTGATTGACCAATTATAGATTGATGTAAAAGACTCAAAAATATTTAAGCAATGTTGAATTTCAACTCTTACAGGTGGCAGGAACAGTGTTCCCACCCTAGCCACATTCTCCAGAACTGTTTCAGTGAAGCTGCATTGTTGATCTCCTCATTTTGGAGTGATTCTGGAAGATACATCACAATGTTTGACAATGCAGACTGGTATGCCCAATACTGGTAACTTTGGGTACTTTTCTTTCCATTTTTCAATGATATGCTAAGAAAGTTTAATGTTCTCCAAATAATAAAGGGGGAAATGCAAATCAGTGGAAAACTAAATGTATCTCTATGGCCAGAGATGTTCATTGATGAGAACTTCACTCAGAAGATTGAGAAGGAGCACTACTAGGAAAATTTGTTACTGAGATATACCAGACATTTTGTATGAAGGTAAGATAAACTTAATAATGTTTTTATATATAATACTTCTTCTAGACATATCTTCTTAAATTTTACAGTTCTTTGGTATTTGTAGTTTCTTAATCAGACTTTTTTTTTCTGAAGCTGGCACAATTACTCAAATAAGCAAATGATTGGAGAAGACATTCCTGACATTAATTTGATCTACTGTAACTCCTTCCTTTGAATGATTAATTTTTCTCTACCTTTCTTTTAGCTTCACCAAATCCTATCTATTGGGGAAAGGTGAATCATTGGGATTCTGAAGAGTAGCATAAAGAAGAAAAAAATTCTTCCCTGAACTTCTGCCAAATTTGGTAATATTGGTATGAAGATGTATTGTGTGTACACCCACAACGGATTTTCATGTTAGAATTTAAATTTGTTTGGTGTTGAGTGTCTTGCTACCAATGTGTTTGCTCAAAAGAGCATTAATCCAAAGTACAGCTATACCTACTTTGAAACTGTACCCTCACTTTACATATCATTCATGCCTTCCCTCGCAAGCTAGATTTTCCATAAATTGCAATTCTCTTCTAGAAGCAAATTACACTAGAATCATCTTACTCACATTTCACTTAACAAATTATTTTTTTCAATCCTTAATATGGACTCCCCAAAATTAATGCAAAGGAAGAATGTCAATACATATTAAAAAAATGTCTGTCTGTCTGTCTATCTATCTATCTATTATATTTGTTTACTGTCTGTCTCACCATGAGGTGACCCTAGGAGGCTGATAACATTAAAAAGAATAAAATTGTACAAAAACATGTATATAATAAGAATAAAAACACCATCAAACTACAAATTATTCGCTATAATTAAAAGATAGGGAGGAAAGGAGTAGGAAAGAGCACAGTGGTTAGAATGCAATATTGCAGGGTAATTCTGTTGACTGCCAGGAGTTCTATTCTGACCAGCTCAAAGTTGACTCAGCCTTCCATCCTTCTGAGGTCGGTAAAATGAGGACCCAGATTATTGGGGGCAATATGCTGACTCTGTAAACTGCTTAGAAAGGTCTGTAAAGTGATATATAAGTCTAAGTGTATTGCTATAAGTAGGGGGGAAAGTGAGAACTGTTGTTAATCTATCAATCAGTCCCCTAGCGGAGCCCCAGGCCAGTTGGCAAAGTCAGGTCTTTAAGCTCTTTCAGAAGGCCAGGAGGGTGGGAACTGATCTCATTCCAGAGAGCAATGTGTTCAAAAGGGCAGGACTGAATTTATCTTGGCGCTAAGTATGAATTAGGCAATTCACCCAAAAAGTAGCTTCATTTTTCTCTCTATGGTATTGGATTGTTTTGTTTGACCAAAGCCAGCCCTGACTGATGTAAAGCAAATCATAAATATTCTGATACTATGTAATGTCAAAACTTAGTCTAGTAAAGATACTGAGCATTTGAATGTATCAGGTTAAATGTTTTTGCAGGATTCCATCTGAATCGGTCATGGGAACCAGAGATTTAGTCTTCCAAGCTTTTAGATTTGTGCTGAAGCTCCATGTTATGGAGGTAGAGAGAAGATTCCCACACCCATGTCACTTATCCTCTTGTTTTTTACTGTTCATGAAAACTTTTGTAATTTTAATTGTTTTGTTTTATCTTTTTTATTATGCCACTGTAACAATCAGATGAGCAGCGTATAAATTTAAGAAATAAAGAAGGCATCAGGATTGGTTGTTGTTGTTTTGATTTGATTTATGTGTGCATACTTGTCTGTTTTGTGGGTATGTTCCCCCCCCCAGAATCAATCATATGCAGTGTTTCGCAAGACAAAGAAACTTTATTTTAAAATACTATGATGGGTGGGCAGGATTAATTTTTCTGGAATATCTGTTAAATATGCAAATACATAACTATGATAATTCATGTAAATCACAGTGTATAAAATAAATCACTCATTATTGTTCAGTATACAATGCAATGAATATAAGAGAACATCTTTTTTAAATAGAAAAAATTAGGTAAATTAAATAATAATATTGAAGTGAAATTATAAACAGAGAAGTAACAGACAATTAATCTTAAAAATTATACAGGGAAGATGTTCTTTTCTGAACTCCTCTTCATTTATGCAACTTTCCTTCTATAATGTATGACTTACTCTTGAAAAATTCCAGATTGCAACAACACAAATATTTAACCCTAATTTAACCCAAAGAGATAAAGTATCAGTTTTGGAGCCATATTTAAATAAAAGAAAAGATCTACACTCTACATATTGTTTGTCTTTAGCTGGAGGCTAAAACTTATGAAGAACAGTTTCAGGAATTAGATATGTCTGGTTTAGTGAAAAAAAGGACTAGGGGTGTCATGATAGCAGTATTCCAATATCTAAGGGACTGCACAAAGCACTTGAAGGCAGACAAGAAGCAATGGATGGAAACTAATCAAGGAGAGAACCAACCTAGAACTAAGGAGAAATTTCTGACAGTCAGAACAATTAATCAGTGAAATGACTTGCCTCCAGAAATTGTGGGTGCTCCAATACTGGAGGTTTTTAACAAGAGATTAGACAATAATTTGTCTGAAATTGTATATGGTTTCCTACCTGAACAAGGGGTTGGACTATAAGTCCTTCAAGCTCTTTTCCAACTCTATTATTTTGTTATTCTGAATTCTGAAAGCAAAAGAATAGTGTTTGACACAGTTTTCTGTTCACAACTTGAAGGAATATGAGCTATAATCTGTCAGTTTCCACAGTTCTCAATATATACGGTAGCTCCTTCAAGTTGCAAAAGTGTTTATTTTCCCAACTTGGATCCCTTTTAACTATTGTTAAAAAGGATTCCATCTTTCATTTTTTGCCTTTAGGGTTCAGGGTCATTCTTTTGATCCCCTGTAACCAGCTGTTAATACAGGCAGCTCTTGAGTCACTTAGCGATCTTTTGAATTTATGACGAACTCCCTCAAAATGTACTTAGGACTTGGTTCTGAAGTTCTGACTCTGCCTGCCCCATGGTGATGTGATCAGTTTTCTGGCACTTTCCAACTAGCCCACATTTATGGCACTTTGCAGTCTCCTGCAGTTACATAACATCTTTGCCAAAAACAGGCAAAGTTTGCCATTTAGTTGGCAAAAATGCCACATAATGAACAATGGGTTCACTTAATGATTGCAGTATTCGCTTAACTACTGTGTTTCCCCGAGAGTAAGACCTACCCTGAAAATAAGTCCTAAGTTGATTTTTCAGGGTGGGCCTAATATAAGCTCTAGCCCAAAAATAAACTCTAGTTTTGGAGTGAGGTGCACACCTAAAAATCAAGCTGAGGTGGGAGGGTGGAGCTTACCATTGCATCCAGGCTTCCCATGGATTGACACTTGCCTCGCTGGCCACTTCTTCAATGGCCGAAGGAGCAGCTTCATTCTGCAGCTAAGAATGGAGCTCTGGCCTATATTTTGCAGTCAGAGGTCTTTCCAGAAGGCCTCTGCAGCCGAGAAGCAACTATGGCTTCAATCCGTAGCTCAGTCCTTGGCTGCAGAGGCTTTCTGGAAGGGTCTATGACAACTTGTCATAGCCAACTCACCACGGGCAACTCATCATAGCCAACTCACCACGACCAACTCACTCCTGGACAATTCGCTATGGCTAACTCACTGTGGGACAACTCATTGCAAGACAAAAGTTACACTAATATCAAAGAAATTATGAAAAAGAATCATTAAAGAAAGGATGCAAAAGGAAGGACAGAATAATATGTGAATAGTATAAAAATTAAAATATTTTAAAATTTATTTTAAATAATTAAATAGAATTGTTAAATTGTCCTCAGTGAGTTGTCTCATGGTGAGTTGGCCATAGCGAGTTGTCCCGTGGTGAGTTGGCTGTGTGTAGTTGGCTGTGGTGAGTTGGTTTTGGCAAGTTGGCCACAGTGAGTTGGCTGTGGCAAGTTGTCCCATTCCCTTCTGGGGGTCTCTAACTGTAAAATGCAGGCCGGAGCTCTATTCTCAGCTGCAGAATGAAGCTGCTCCTTCAACCACAGAAAAAGTGGGTGGGGCTGTTGGTGCCACCACCACGAGTTAAGTAGAAAAGGCACACCCCCCAAATAAGACCTGGTGCCTCTTTTGGAGGCAAAAAGAAAATAAGACCGGGTATTATTTTAGGGAACGCACAGTACCATAGCTGTTGCTTTACAAATACATCATTTGCTAGCGATCACTACAAAAAAGGTAATAAAATCAGGTCAGTCACATGATGACCCACCTAATTCAAGAACTACTGTAGTAAAGAATAGTACAACTATACTTTATGGGAAGATAGATAGTGGGGACACAGAAAACAAAGCAAGTGCACTCAACAAATTAGGAAATGTGACAGATAATGAATACTTAACTTTATGTCTGTCTCTGTGTGTGTCTGTCTATCTGTTTGTGTGTGTGTGTGCTTGTGTATATGTTTGTATGATTATGTGTGTGTATATGCCCCACATGGTTGAAGTCACTTTGGAATCTCTGAATCTCTTTTCCTCTGTTTTATCACAGCATTTTATATATGCATATACATATGCCTATACATATATGTTTGTGTGTGTATTAGTGTATACTAAGCATTTAGATTCACAAGAATTCCCCACCTCTTTCTCTGCTTAATAGCTGTCCCTTCCTGTGGAAGGATTGAGCTTGTTCACTCCCAGAAGATCTGTGAGATGTGGAATCGAGTAACTGAATGCAGAAATTCATAAGTAATTGAAGAAGCAACATCACTGAGAATATTCAACAGCATAATTCACACAAAAAGATGTAGTGGCTAAAATGTTGGATTGCAGCCAAATAGATTTGGGTTCAAGATACAGGAACTAATTGAGTAATTTTGAGCTGGTCTCATTCTCTCAGTCCAGTTTACCTTACAGGATAAGGTAAGGGAGAAGTGAGACAAGGTTTTGTACAGTGTGTGTGTGTGTGTGTGTGTGTGTGTGTGTTTAGTTAATTCAATCATCTTAAAAAAATTCATAAACTTTTTTTTAATGAAAACATTAGTCATAAAAATCCTTGAATATTAAAAATTCAACTTTTCATTGTTGGAAAGATTAGTTGCACCTGCTCAAATTATTATAATATTTCTGGTGCCAAAGGGGGAAAAAATCTAAAGAATATCTACATCTGTGCAGATTTCAAGATGATGCTAACCAGTTTCATTACTAGGAAAATTAAACACAAATACACATTTCTTTGTCTACAAGAAAGATTTTTTCCCCATTTTTAAAGTACACTCAGACTTTTTACCTATTGCTACAGAAATAAATGAATTCCTGAAGTAAAATGATTCTTTGCTTTAAAGTTCACGGATAGCCCACTTTTGGTGTTTCCGGGTTTTCCTTTAAGGCTGTTTCATTTAGCAGCTTCTTTCTGCCCAGATTCAGCATTTTCTCTCTTTCCTAAAAGAGAAAGAGATTATGATATTTTCTCGATGAGAAAGTGCATATCTGAGTCCCAAATCTCCAGTCTGGCATGAAACCTACATTTACAACAACAGGGGACAGGAATTAAAAATCTCATCCAAATGTTTTCTAAATAAAAGCAGAGCAGAACAAGATTTTTTTCTTTTTTTTTCTGTAATGCTTGGCTTTCTTTTTTTCTTTATTGTAGTTTTTATTTTCTGTTAGTTTTTATGTTTCAATTTAAAAGAGAACATCATAGCAGAAGTAGATGTATTGCAGAGACTTAGTGCACCCATTTTCACACTTAATATTTTTTTTCTATCAATTTCACATGAGCCATTTCACAGCTGGGGAAATAAGAGAAACCTGGCCAAAAACAAAAAAACAAAAACAAAAAACCCCTCTCTCAGTGCTTAGAACATTTATCTTAAAATATCTTCTTGCTTACATTAATTCTAGGAAAAATAATATGAGTTTACAAGCTCAAGCTTAAAGTATTCCCATTAGGTCTCAATAAGCTTGCTTTATTGTGTGCAGGCAGTATTGGGGCTTCTTGGTTACTGCAGTCAAAACTGTGGGGCTTAACAATTCTATTTACTTCATGGTATTTAATGGAGGGGTGTCAATTGACTAGTCAAGGAGGCAGCATCACTGTTTTCTCCCTTTGCTCTGAGGAAAAAGCTGATTACCTTGTCAAAACATATAGAACATCTGTGCTTATAACCTACAGCCCAGAACAACCTTTTCAATGATGAACTGATTCATATTGAAAACATTTTTTTCATGCATGCACATCTGGTTCTTTTTTCTCTAATGAACTTGATTAATTTTGCATATCTTGGATTATAATCCATATCTGGAGAACTTTAGGGCAGAGCTAAAGTAGACTATAACTCCAGCTATCTGATATATTTAGTTACAGAATTTGAAAATCAGGCTTCCAAATCATTTTTAAATTGCCACTGTACTGTACTCTTTTCAAAAGTGTTTCTAAGTTAACTGTCAATGTTTTCTTTGAACTATAATTGCTTATCTAGGGAATGAACCCAATTGTATAAATATGTGCATTGCCACCTACAGCCTCCCAACTTTTTCTCATTTATTTGCACTCAAAAAATGTGGATTTTTTTTGGCAATTAACAAAAGTAAATTTTAGTTTCAGATTGAAAGGTTCACCTTAGCAGCAGCACAGTAATTTTGGCCCTCCTCCTCCACTTGCCCTTCCTTCTCCTCCTTCTTCCTCTCAGCACAACAGTGCAATAGCAAATGCATCCACAGTGGGATCATCATTTGTATTTTTCATGGTGTGTGGATTTAATCTTGCTATAGAAATGTATTAGGATAGGATGGATAAATATTACTCCAAAATCATTAATAGTGTATCACAAAAAAGTAAAGCCTTCCAGGGACATTTGTTTGAATATGTATCTGTTTGAATGTTTAAATCAATTACAAATGAGCTCAGCTATCAATTGCTTGAGTCTGTACTAGAAATAATAGGTTTTATGCTTGTGCTTTTTGATAATAATAATAATAATAATAATAATAATAATAATAATAATAATAATAATAATAATAATAATAATAATAATAATAATAATAATAATAATAATAATAATATCTGGTGAAAATGGGTTACAGGGCTCTCGACTGTTGGCTGAGCAACCAGGGCCAGCAGCTGCAGAACTACTGGAACTACCGTCGCAAATACACAGTGATTGAAAACAAAGAAATAATGATCTCTTACTACAGATCAAGTCCAACAAGAAGAGGATATCTAAAACGAATGCACCAGTTCTGGAAAGAACAACATCCAGAATCAGAAATAACAGAACAGAGACTAGCAGATCAACGCCAATTTATAATACAAAATAAAGTATTCACAGAAACAGAATTGGAAGGACTGCAAAGGTTTACCCAGGGCAAAGAAATCAAAGCCTTGCCAGAAGTAATTCAGAATGTAGAGGCAAACCAGGGGGGGTTGGCAGTGAAAGAATCCAGCAGAGATATACAACTGTTCTCATTTGGAAACCAGGCACCTCTTCCTCAGGAAGAACAAAACCCTCTAACTAAAGAAATAAAAGAATTGAAACAAAGAATAACTGAGCATCTAGAACAGCACAGAAACAACAGAATAAGGCTGCCTGCATTGAAGCTTGTTCCAGCTAGCACAAACATTAAAAGATGCAAAAACTGCAATATCAAGTATAAGCACCAATTCACTGCAAGAAACAAACCAACTAATTTACAGCACAGCTGCAGTTATAACTGAATACCTGGGATGCAAAATCAACAAAGAAGAAAAACAAATAAACAGTGCACCACAAAAATGGAAGGTTAGACTAGAAAATAAGATCAGCAAGTTAAGATCACATGCAAGCAAGCTAGAACAGATGAAAGAAAAGAAGCTGAAGAACAAGAAGACCACAGAATACCTAATCAAGAAATACCACTTAGAAACAAGGAAGATCAAGGAAGCACTGGAAATAATAAAGCAGCAAATAACAGCTATAGCCAGGAAAATCAATAGATACGAAACTCGAATTGGAAATTATAGGCAGAACCTCCAATTTCAATCCAATCAGAAATGTTTTTACAAATCCATCAATGGAGAAACTGCAATGAATCAGTCAGTATCTGACAAGGAAGAAACAGTGCAGTTCTGGAAGCAGATATGGGATAACCCAAAGAAATTACAACAAAGATGTGGCTTGGTTAAAAGAGGTGGATGCAAATAAACAGGAGTTGAAATGAAAGAACTGGTAATAACAACAAAAATGGTAGAAAAAAGAGCAGGGAAGATAAAAAATTGGTCAGCACAAGGTGAAGATGAACTGCATGGGTTTTGGTTGAAACATCTAACTATTATATACCCACTCATTGCCAAGCAGTTCAACAATATACTACAAGGAAGAGAAATTGAAAAGTGGCTAACAACTTGGAAAACCTACCTAATAATGAAAAATCCAGCAAAGGGGGCAACACTAGGCAACTACAGGCCAATTACTTGCTTACCAACAACTTTCAAATTGGCTAACTAGTATGGTAGCTGATGCAGTATAACAGCATCTAGTTGAAAACAATCTCTTTCCACCTGAGCAGAAAAGAAACCACCCCAATGATCTTGGAAAACTGCAAGAAAAGGAAGACCAACCTGAATGTGCCATGGATTGACTACAAAAAGGCATTTGACTCTCTGCCCCTTGACTGGATAATCAAGTGCCTAGAAATAACAGGAGTCAGTAGAAACATCTAGAAATTTGTGCAAAGATCGATGGCAGAATGGAAGACACAGTTGCAGATCAATGGTGAGAGACTGGGAGAAGTTAATATCAAGATAGGAATATTTCAAGGAGATTCATTATCACCACTACTATTTGTTATTTCCTCTGTCAACAATACTGAATAACTCAGGACATGGCTATCAAACATCAAAAACATCTGCCAGGCTATCCCACTTCCTTTACGTGGACGATCTAAAGCTATATGGAAAAACATCATCTGAAAAAGAATCGCTGCTCAACACTGTTCATATATATAGCCAAGATATTGCAATGGAGTTTGGCTTGGACAAATGTGCCATACTTACTATCAAACAAGGAAAAATAGTGAAAACTGAAGGAATCAAGATGCCCCATGAAAATAACATTCAGGGTCTGGATGAGGAAGATTACTACAAATACTTGGGTATCCTTCAAGCTGACAACATCAAGCATACTGAAGTCAAAAAAAGATTAGAGATGAATACATCAAGAGAGTGAAAAAGATCTTAAAGTCCAAACTCAATGGAGGAAATACCAAGAAGGCAATCAACATCTGGGCAATTCCAGTCATTAGATACACAGCTGGAATCGTGGACTGGACTCAAGCAGAACTAAAAGCAATGGATTAGGAAGGCCAGAAAAATAATGACAATGAATCATGCCCTTCTTTCACGTAGTGACATTGACAGACTCTATCTACCAAGGCAAATAGGTGGGCGTGGAATGCTGCAAATACATCAGGTAGTTGAAGAAGAAGAAAATGGCTTTGGAAGAATATCTGAAGGACAGAGATGCACTGAAATTAGTATACCAGGAAGACTTACTGACTACTGGAAAGACCAAACTGGCCTACAAGAAAAACCAAATGAAGAACAGAATAAAGGCATGGGAAGACAAAGCATTACATGGCCAGTACATTAAAAAAAATAGCTGGGAAAGCAGATAATAAGAAGACCTGGCAATTCCTAAGAGCAAGAAAGTTGAAGAAAGAGACCGAGGGACTACTTCTGGCTGCACAAGACCAAGCCTTAAGGACAAATACATACAAAGTCAAAATTGAGAAGACAGCAACAGACAGTAAGTGCCGCCTATGCAAAGAAGCTGAAGAAACAGTGGACCACCTGGTAAGCTGCTGCAAGAAGATCACACAGACTGACTACAAGCAGCGGCATGACAAAGTAGCAACAATGGTGCATTGAAAGATCTGCAAGACATATCATTTGCCTGTAAGCAAGAACTGGTGGGATCATAAAATAGAGAAAGTCATAGAAAATGATAAAATTAAACTGCTCTGGGACTTCAGAATTCAAATAGACAAGCACCTGCAACATAACACCCCAGACTTAACAATTGTTGATAAAAAAGACAAAAAAGTCTGGATAGTACACATGGTAGTGCCTGGAGACAGCAGAATAGATGAGAAAGAACTGGAGAAGATAACAAAATACAAAGACCTACAAATAGAAATAGAAGGACTGTGGCAAAGGCAAGCAAGGGTGGTACCAATAATAATAGGTGCCTTGGGTGCAATCCCAAAACAACTGGAGCACCACTTGAACACCATTGGCATTGACAAATTCGTCAGTAGTCAATTGCAAAAGGCGGCCTTACTAGGAACTGCTTCCATCCTGCGACGATATCTATAATACCATCAAACGTCCACATCTGCCTATCCCAGGTCCTTGGGAAGGATTCGATAGGTAGACAAAAATGCCAAATCTAGTCTGAACATCTGGCTGACTGTGCGATGATTAATAATAATAATAATAATAATAATAATAATAATAATAATAATAATAATAATAATAATAATAATAATAATAATAATAATAATAATAATAATAATAAAGTTGGAAGGGACCTTGGAGGTCATCTAGTCCAACCCCCTGCTCAGACAGGAAACCCTATACCATTTCAGACAAATGGCTGTCCACTCTCTTCTAAAAAACTTCCAGTGTTGGAGAATTCACCACTTCTGGAGGCAGGTTGTTCCACTGGTTAATTGTTCTAATTGTCAGGAAGTTTCTCCTTAGTTCTAGGTTGCTTCTCTCCTTGATTAGTTTCCATCTGTTGCTTCTTGTCCTGCCTTCAGGCGCTTTGGAGAATAGCTTGACTCCCTCTTCTTTGTGGCCCCTAAATGGCCCCTTTCTTTATCATCTCAAATTACTGTATAATTCCTTAGATAAAATTTTCTGTTACTTTCTGTACTTTGCATTTGATATTCAACTTATTTCTTTATGTAATTTTTCATGTGTATCTTACTGAATTGGCTTATTCACCATGCAGTAAATGATATCCTACTGAATTGGCATATTCATCATGTAGTATGTCAATTGGAAAGGTGAAAGGAAGAAGAGTATGAGAAAGCAAATGAAATGGCAAAAAATGAAAATGAAAGAGCAAAATACTAATGGTCTGAAAAGTACTTATCTCTCTTTCAGGGTAACTATAATTAGTGAAGGAGAGGCGTAAATGAAAGTGCATGTTAAACACAAATAAAGAACTAGGAATTAAACAACAGAAAATGCCTTATTTTTCCAATGTAACTACAAAAATACCAATGCCTGAGTGTTCATTGTTCCTTTGGATATCTTAGTGAAGTTACATAAATATACAAACTTATAAATTTCAAGGCACACAATAGATTGTCTTTTTAAAAAAACTGTTCATACTAAAACCTATTTTTTTATAACCAACAAATAGATATTCTTCTTTAATGCCAATGCAATGAATGTCTAAATGCATCCTTTACGTCTTTGTTCCTTAGCGTGTAAATAAAGGGATTCAGCAAGGGAGTTACAACTGTGTTCAAAATGTTCACTAATTTGGTCATTTCTAAAGAGGTCCATTTAGAAGGCTTAACAAAGAGAAAAATAGTGGAACCATACCAAATGATGACAACAGCAAGATGGGAGGAGCATGTAGAAAATGCTTTTTGCTGCCCTTTGGCTGAAGGAATACATAGGATGGTAGAAATGATATAAATGTATGAAAGTAGAGTTATGACACAGGATCCTAATATAACAAAGATGGATATAATAAAGGCTGCCATTTCAACATCATAGGTGCTGCTGCAAGCCAGAACTATCCAGGAATCAATATTGCAATAGAAGTGATTGATCACATTGGGTCCACAGAAGGTCAACTTTGAAATTAGAAAAGCTGGCACAGAAATAATGATGAATCCACAGATCCAAGAGCTAGCTGCTAGCATGCTACACAAATGGAAGTCCATGATAGTGGTGTAATGCAATGGATAACATACAGCCAAATATCGATCGTAAGCCATGACAGATAGCAGGAAGTATTCTGTGCAACCGAAGGCAAAAACAAAGTACATCTGCAGAATGCACCCAATGAAAGATATGGTTCTATTCCATCCAAGAATGGTGGCAAGTGTCTTTGGAACAGAGGCAGTTGTATACCACATTTCCAGAAAAGAGAGATTGCAAAGGAAGAAGTACATGGGAGTATGGAGACGTTGATTTGCAGTTACGATAATGATAATGGCAACATTTCCTAAAACTGTTAGAGTGTACATGATAAAAAAGATTATAAAGATGAACATTTTTAGATAATGAGATCCAGGGAAGCCAAGAAGAATGAATTCTATAACTTTTGATTCATTTTGGGCTCCTTCATTGGTCTTTTCCATTTGTCCTCTATTTGTCTTTGCTGAAAGTGTAGAAAAAACATACTAACTGAATTCAGGCTTTCATTCTTTGTGATCTCTGAGGTCCCTTTTAGCCCTATGATTCCATGTTATATATTCTATACTTAAAACATCAATTTTTCATTATTTTTATTTTCCCTAAGTTTGATTTCACCTACATAAGATTATAATTATAAAATCCTTTTAAAAATAAAAAAAAAACCTCTTTCTTGAATTTGAATACTGGGATCACATTCAGCCTTCCTCTCTGATAGCTTCCCAAAGATATTATGCAGGTACTTCTACCATCTGAAATAAAACTTTTACCTAGGGCAAATTCTCCATTCTAAAATGATTTTTTCACTTATATTCTCCCACTGTCTGATGTCCTCAATCACAATTTTGATCTTCAGTCATTAAATTGCAAATCTTACAGACAAAACTTGTTGCATGGCAACAGACATGCATATGTATATATGTGTTATTGTGTGTTAGTATGTCTGTATATATACCCTTTTACTATTGCTTTACAATTTATGGTGGAAGGCACTTTGAAAAGTTTGTATCCACTACATTGTAGAATAAATTTGAGACAAATAATAAATTACGAAATATAGAGTATTTTCTTGTTTTAAAGCTATATCTATAATGTAGTCGGAATTGGAAATCATGAAATAATACATATTTGGTTAATTCTAATATATTATTTTTATCTCTTTCCATCCAAACTGAGCTCCAAAAGAATAAAAAGAAAATTTAAATGTTTTTAAGTATGCCTTCTGGTATTGTCTAATATTATTTTTAATTATTATTTATATTAGAATGTACCAGGTGTTAATATGTTTTGACAAAGAAAGTATGTTGAACAGGCAATTTTGGAAGAAAACATGAATATAAAGTTGAAATTTTCTAAACTTGTATTCAGTGACCTAAAAAACAAAGACCACTACCAAAATATTTGCTACTTGGGTTTTTAATCTGAAATGCACTTGCACTTCTATTTTGATAATTTGCAATTCCTCTTTGATGTAATAATTATTCATATTTCTTTCTTTATATAAAAATGTGACAGAATAAATAGCGATAGCAAGATAGAAATATATAAATAAACTTACACTTTTCAAATATCGCAAATACATTATTTTTTCATGATTCCTATGCCAAAACCATATTACAGTTTGCAACTAAAATCTAATTTGAATGAATAATATATATTTTCTTTTGTTAGCATTGGAAAGAATCCCAAAGGTCAAATGTTTTCTTGCTCAACCTTCTCAATGGATTTATATTGATATTTCCCTCAAGATCACTCAGTAGAAGAAGTTTCACAGAAATGAAAGAAAGCATCATCAGATTAGACAAGACATATGGGACCTATTAGTTTTGATTTAAAATTGGTGATTCATTTAATTTTGTACTGGACCATTATCAATATAAATTATTTTGACCAAAATCCACACTTTACCTTTGAGTTGTGTCTCCTGGAGCCAGACTCTGCACAGGGAGAAATCCATGTTAAATCTGTAGTATCCAGAATCGTATATCAAGGCTACTCACACTACATCTGCAAATTTATTTATTTATTTATTTATTTGTTTGTTTGTTTGTATGTTTGTTTGTTTGTTTATTTATTTATTTATTTATATTTGGTTCATATATGGTAGCTTTGGGACATGTATTAGATGACAGTAATAGAAAGGAAAATTATAGGTGTATTATATCAATTTCAATTATTACATTCCTTCAACATAGAATCATGAGATGTAAAGTGGCCATTTTGGGAGAGACCAATAAATAAAACTGCCAAGAGTTGGG
Organism: Protobothrops mucrosquamatus; assembly: GCF_001527695.2. NCBI lineage: Eukaryota > Metazoa > Chordata > Lepidosauria > Squamata > Viperidae > Protobothrops > Protobothrops mucrosquamatus. Next base: position 388,499 of record NW_015386731.1, on the reverse strand, counting down.
ATTTAAATGTCCACAATTAGTAAAGGCCTAACAACAGACTCCTCCACAAAATGTCTTCTAAATTTCAAATAAAAAGATGGATGAAAACCAGCTATATAACCTCAGTTTATAAAATAGGAAATGAAGAGCTACTGTATGTGTGAGAGAAATGAACAATATGTAAACATTTGGAGGTAGAAGTCAAAATCTCTACAGCTTACTATTAATATGTGAACAAGGTGGAAACCAATAAGCACATTGCATTAAGAATTCTGGAACCCACTGATATATTTTAAGAATCACATAGTTAGAAATAATAACATAAGAAGAGTATCATTTATTGCAGTAACATGCATAATTTGCAGAAAATAGATCAAACCACATCATGAGTATAAAGATTTATCTCAAGCCAAAAACCCACATGCATGCATTCATTTTTCTTCTTTTTTGTTCTATGGTACATAATAACTATATCAAAGACATTGAAACACAACATCAAGATATTGCACAGCAAATAACAAAATAATGCACAGCAACTGAGTTTTCTCTGTTTGCATATTAAGTAAGATGATCTTCACATCTGCACTGATTCACAAGTTTGTACAGATAACAAACTTTTAAAACAGTTTACATCATTGTGCTTTGTATTGAATTACTGCATGATTTCTTTTGCTTCTTAGAAAGAAAGCTCCCTCTTCTTTTTATATATAGTCTCATCAAAATTCAGTATCAGAGTTTGGTAACTTATAAAAACACATGTTAACAAGTCCAATGCTATGGCAGTCAAAGTCCAAGACTTGAACAGGTCCATAAGTAAGCCCATCATCAACTGCAATGCTTTGAGTCGCTTGTGTGTTTAAATTACCCTTTATGCTTATAAAAGTATTGGTCCGGAGCACTGTAGTCTGTTGTTAAACATTGTATTGTAGAATATTGATGCTTCAAGAGAGAATCTTCTTGCACCTCAACAGTGCAAGCAGAATCAAAGAAAATGTTAATGTCCAGAGTTTAAATATTGGACATTGATATTTTCAGCTGCAGAAGGAAATACATTTAGATGTCAAATAGATCAACAGACAGATCTAGATTTAGATATATGAAATATATCAACAATTTCAAAGATCCTGGAGCACTGGGGAACTACCAGAGAACTGGAAAAGAGCTGATGTAGTTCCCATCTTCAAAAAAGGGAAAAAAATGGATCCAGGAAATTATAGACCTATCAGCCTGACCTCAATACCTGGGAAGATTCTGGAAAAGATAATCAAACAATGAATCAGCGAACACCTAGAGGCAAACAAAGTCATTACTAAAAGCCAACATGGGTTTGTCAAAAACAGATCATGCCAGACAAATCTTATTGCATTCTTTGACCAAGTGAAAAAATTAGTGGACCAGAGGAATGCTGTGGATATAATTTACTTGGACTTCACTAAGGCATTTGATAAAGTAGATCACAACCTACTACTTGATAAGATAGAAAAATGTGGGTTAGACAGAAGCATCACCACCAGATGGATTCATAGCTGGATGACCAGCCATACTCAGCATGTGGTCCTCAGTGGAACTGCATCTACATGGAGGGAAGTTTGTAGTGGGGTGCCCCAGGACTCTGTTCTGGGCCCAGTACTCATCAACATCTTCATCAATGATTGGATGAGGGGATAGATGGGGAACTCATCAAATTTTCAGATGACACCAAGCTGGCAGGAATAGCCAACACTCCAGAAGACAGGTTTAAGATACAGAAGGATCTTGATAGACTTGAACACTATCTAACAAAATGAAATTCAATGGTGAAAAAAAGTAAGGTTCTACATTTAGGAAAGAAAAACCAGATGCAAAGGTATAGTATAGGGGGTACCTTGCTCAATAGTAGTAACTGTGAGAGGGATTATGGAGTCCTAGTGGACAATCACTTAAATATGAACCAGCAGTGTGCTGCAGCTGCCAAAAAAGCCAACACAGGCTGCATTAACAGAGGGATAGAATCAAGATCACGTGAAGTGTTAATACCACTTTACAATGCCTTGGTAAGACCACACTTGGAATACTGCATCCAGTTTTGGTCACCATGATGTAAAAAAGATGTTGAGACTCTAGAAAGAGTACAGAGAAGGGCAACAAAGATGATTAGGGGACTGGAGGCTAAAGCATATAAGGAACGGCTGCTGGAATTGGGTATGTCTAGTTTAATGAAGAGAAGGACGAGGGGTGACATGATAGCAGTGTTCCAATATCTCAGGGGCTGCCACAAAGAAGAGGAAGTCAAGCTATTCTCCAAAGCACCTGAAGGCAAGACAAGAAGCAATGGATTGAAACTAACCAAAATGAGAAGTAACTTAGTGCAATGACTTACATATCACCAAATAGAAATCATGTAACATGACAATGGTGGGAAGAATTCAATCGTTCCCACATTATACAAAACATATTACTATATGATGCATTTTGTCAATTAAATAGTTTCTTGATTTCTAAATAAATCTGTTAGCAACTTGGGAAGTGAGGTTTGAAATATATTCTACTTCAAGGAATAAAAAGGCAACTATTTGTCCCATGCAATCTGAAAGGAAAAATGAAATAGAATAAGTGGATTTAAAAAAAAATCATAATTATTAGCTGTGATTATGAAAGACAAAATACATTTTACAATTCTTATTTATCAGCTCTTCAAATTTATAGTTTTGTTCTGTCTGGTCACTTAATTCTGTTATCTAGCTTCTTCCATTTATTTCTATAAATTGGATTTTTCTAATGTCATCATTTTTTTTTTATTATTATTATTATTAATTTAATTTATATACCGCCCTTCTCCCGCAGGACTCAGGGCGGTGCACAGCATATTAAAACAAGTACAAATACAAAATACAAAAATATAGACCCCTATAAAACCAAATTAAAAACCAAATATTAGAAGCTGTTATTCCTATTAAAATTATTCTTAAAATCATCCCTAAGTAAAATCCTCCC
>NW_015386731.1:383532-384544 GCF_001527695.2 Protobothrops mucrosquamatus | reverse complement strand
ACTGGACGATAATTGGCCAGCTCATCTGGGTCCAGGGAAGGCTTCTTGAGGAGGGGCCTCACAACGGCCTCCTTAAGGGCCGCAGGAAAGGCACCCTCCTGCAAAGAAGCGTTAACAATTCCCTGGAGCCAGGCTCGTGTACCCTCCCGGGCTGCCAGTACCAGCCAGGAGGGGCACGGATCCAACAAACATGTGGTTGTATTCAGCCCTCCCAAGACCCTGTCCACATCCTCGGGAGCAACAGAGTCAAACTCCTCCCATACAACCGTCTCAAGACCTGCTTCCGTCTCCTCCCCCTGGGCCAACCAGTCGGAGTCCAAGCCTTCTCGGATCCGCACGACTTTGTCATGCAGATATTGCGCAAAGTCCTCGGCCCTCCCCTCCAGGGGATCCCCCCTCCCCTCAGTTGGAGGAGAGAGCGGGTCAGCCTGAAGAGGGCGGCCGGGCGGTTATCTGATGACGCGATGAGCGAGGAATAGTAGTTAGTCCTAGCCACCCTCATCGCCACTAGGTAGGATCTAACATGTATCCTAACCTGTGTTCGGTCGGGTTCGGTTCGGCTGGCCCTCCAACTGCTCTCTAGGCTTCTTTTCTGACGTTTCATCTCTCTCAGCTCCTCGGTGAACCAGGGAGCCAATCGAGATCTACGTCGAGTCAGAGGCCGCAAAGGCACGACTCGGTCCAATGCTGCGGCGGCAGTTGTCTCCCAAGCCGCCGCCTGATTTTCCGCCGAGTCGTGGACCAGATCCTCCGGATATGGCCCAAGCTCCGTCAGGAACCTCTCAGGGTCCATCAGTCGCCTGGGACGGAACAATCTAGGTGGTTCCGTCTCCCTGCGGCGAGGGGGAGCGGTCCGGAAGTCCATCCTTAGGAGAGAATGATCTGACCATGACAAGGGCTCAATAACTATCTCCCCTAATGCCAGATCATTCTGCCACTGGCCCGAGACAAAAATCAGATCCAGCGTGTGTCCACCCGTGTGAGTGGGGGCATGTATTAATTGGGTCAAGTC
>NW_015386731.1:360217-383061 GCF_001527695.2 Protobothrops mucrosquamatus | reverse complement strand
TCTACACCGCAACCCCCAGACATGGCTGGTCCTGACCTAAGGGGAACCTCCCCCCTCCCCCCCATACCCCCTAAAAATTTTTCAAAACACCCCTCTAAAAATCTAATCAATTTGGGTTTTTTCCCATTTACTGCAGCATATTTTTTTCCCATTTACTGCGGTTCATTTTTCTCAAATCAGATCCAAAATGACTTTATGATAATATACTCCTATTATAGGTGATGCTTTTAATCAGACTCTTATTAGTAATGGGAGGTACTGTGCTTCAGTAGCTAAGACATGGTGCTTGTTGGCTGGAAAGCCAGCAGCTTGGTTTCAACACCTAAGCTCCATGTGACAGGATGAGCTCCCATCCTCACTCTGGCTCTTACCAACCTAGCCTTCAAAATCATACCAAGGCAAGTAGATAAATAGATATCACTTCAGTGGAAAGGTAATAGTGCTCCATGACATCTTGATGGCCACATGACCGCAAAAATGTCTTTGGACAGTGCTGGCTCAATGGCCTTGAAACGGAGATAAGCTCCACCCCCTATAGTTGACAAAGACTAGCGGCATAAAATCCACAGGGACTCCTTTACCTTTTTTAAATACCTTATTTGTAATGGTTGGACAAATTGAATAACCATTTTTCTAATTCATTCTCCTATCAAACTACAACAATGATAACTCCTAGATAACATTAATTTACAGGTCCTAAGATAAATATAAGGACATAAAAAAGAAAGTCAAGTTTTGTCTTCTGGTTTAATTGATCCTTTTTTTAGTGAACATTTTTTTGGTATTAAGATCAGGCTGGAAAATAATGATGTAACATTTTGGGAAAAAGATGCAAGTCAAGAGGCCAGTGTTGGAAGCCAAGATAGCAAATATCTCCACAATCACAATCTTCTTCCCCTTGATGCTCAGATAAACTGGAATAAAGGAGATCCAAACACTGCAAAAAACCAGCATGCTAAAAGTGATAAACTTGGCTTCATTGAAAGTGTCTGGTAATTTGCGGGCTAGGAAAGCTACAATAAAGCTGAAGATGGCCAAAAAGGCTAAATAGCCCAGAACATAATAGAACATGTTGATGGAGCCTTCACTGCATTCTATTTCCATTTGCCCAGTTGGTGAATCCAAGTTAAGATGTGGAAATGGAGGTGAGATCAACGACCTAGCAGTACAAATTGCTACTTCAATGAAGGAGCAAGAAATGACAATGGCATTTGCCACTTTTTGCCCTAACCATTTTGCAAATGTGTTTCCTGGTTTTGTAGCTATAAAAGCCAGAATAACAATGATTGTTTTTGCCAACACACAAGAAACTGCAATGGAAAATATTATGCCAAAAGCTGTTATCTGAAGGAGGCAGGACACTTTAGAAGGTTTGCCAATAAAAAGCAAGGAACAAAGGTAAGATAGAAGTAAGCAGATAAGAAGAACCCAACTGAGATTCCGATTGTTAGCTCGAACAATGGGTGTGTTCCAATTCTTTATAAAAACTAATATCACAAAGCATGTGATAAAGGCAAAAAATATAGCAAAAGAAGCAAAAACAGTCCCAATTGGTTCATGATAAGAAAGGAAAGTTAAAATCTTTGGGATACACTGGTCTTGATTGCTGTTTGGATATTGATCCTGGGGGCATGGAATACAATGAGCAGCATCTGAAATGAGGAAACAAATATTGCTGAGTCAGAAATTCCATTGCCTTTTTTAAAAGTACTGATTAATTTGTGAACTGGTATCAAAAGAAAATGTATAAAAGAGATTATGAGTTGAAAGGGGGGGAAAGAATCTAGTCAAATTTCAGAAGGGACCAACATATTAATTATCTTCCTTTGAGGATGATAAAAATTATCAGCAAGTTCTTCTTTTAATCTTTGGTGCCAAGAGAAACAGCAAATTTCATAAAGAAACCATCAGATGGTTTCAAATCACAACAGGTAACCAAACACAATAAGAGGCATTGGTGTCCAATGTCATCCATATAATAAAAAAAACCACAACACATGTAGTGACAATTGAATGCAAACTGATTTTTGTAATCCACAAATAGTGGATACAAGTAACTGAAATCATAGATTTTGTATCATGATGCATTTATTCCCGTCGCTCTTCATCCACCTAATAGGTGCAGACACCTAGTATAAGGATAATAGAACAATCTAATACTCAGGGATGGCTAACATTTTATCAACCATTTTAGTTCATCTAAATAGGCCCAATTTTATATTCAGTAGCCCTACTTCCTGAAATCAAGGTGCTTGACCACTCCTACTATATCAATTATTATTGCTGCCTGTGAGCAACAGGAGAACTGTTCTTCTTTCATGGAATGAGGACATCGTCATAGATGCAAGGATGACTTGCTTGCCCATCCAGTGAGATGCTACTTTTCTCTGTTTAGATTCAAATAGTTGCATTTCCTGATAATTCATTAATATTAAACTCTAACAATTTTTCTTTAAAAAGAATTGCATAAACTTCTCCAGATCAGCTAATAGGGAGAGAAAGAGAGAGGGAATGGAAGTTTTTAAGAAGAAACTGGACAGCCATTTGTCTGAAATGGTATAGGGTTTCCTGCCTGAGCAGAGGGATGGACTAGAAGTCCTCCAAGTTCCCTTCTAACTCGGTTATTCTTCCTCATCCTTGTATTAGGGAAGAGGGCAATAGTTTATCTATACTTCATTTTCCCCTTTGGTTTCTATTGTTAGTATGACAACCATATCAGTAAGTGTTTTCCAGGTTCCTGGAGAAAATTTAGTAGATTAATATTCTCTTTTTTATCTTTTTTTCTGCTCAGACTATCTTGCCTCTTACAAGTAACAGTTCTAGAAAACAATATGCATATATAACTACAAAATTATCTCTAGAAAAATGAGAGAATGAATATTTTGCTCAGTTGTAACATATATGTTGAAACATAATTAGTACACATGTGTAAATGATCACTTACCTGTCTGGTTAGAAATCATATATTTTGAACATGGAACACAATCATAACAACATATTGATTTTCCTTCCTGAAGTATCTTGCTTAGTCCTAAATGGCAACTTTCAACACACAGTGAATGGGGAGGTACCTAGTTTTATAAAATGTGTTATAAGCATTATTATTATTATTATTATACCAGTCTAATCCTATTTTTTTAGGGACCTTCTTCTTCTACACAAGGCGACTTCTATTTTTTGTCACAACTCTATATAAAATAAAAAGAGAAAGTACACAAGAACTATCTTTAGTCAAGAAATTTGAATATACACTGTACAATGATCATGATCATCATCATTGCTAGTAATAATCCACCCTGAATTTTAGTTCATATATTACTGTGTATGTATCTCACAATTAAATTTGCTACTTACATTGTATAGCACACTTTCCTATTTGTTCTACAATATTATATCTAAATGTATGTGGAATTTTCCATACTTTGTAGTGATCAGAGAAACTCAAACAGTGATCAACAGCACAATAGCAATATCCATCAATGTAATTTAAACTGTGTTTTTTTTTTACCTGCTTTAATCCTGTATTCCACTGTATAGCATTTTCAGTGATAGTGAATTCTTGCATTGGTGAAAGCTTTCCCACTTTGATTTTACAGTATGTTTGATTGGGAAAAGTGATCCAGTTGATGACATCCAAGCCAGCAAAGAATTCCCCATAGGCAAATGAGATTTCATGGCCAGCACTATTGTTAAATTTAATATTTCTCAGGAAACTTTGAAGCTAGAATGGAAAAAAAAATAAATGAATGGAATACATTATTATAATGCTTAATTTGTATGTGTACTATAATATGGCAATGAGGGATTAAGTGCTCTCAGAACTTGATTGCTTTCTTACAGACATTTCATTTCCCAAACTTGGTAACATCATCCCTGTTAGTAAGAAGTGAGGTTTGCTCTCAGTTTATATTTTAGTGTCAAACTCGCTACATCATGTGACATGTCGTGATGTATTGTGACTCTTTTTGCATTGTGGGCAATGGGGTGGGTGTGGCTTCGGTATGATGAAACTGGCCCATGGGCCAGTAGTTTGACACCCCTGTTCTAGAGGCTTGCCTTGTCAGTGTTGGTGAGGCTTGTCTTAGAGGGTTCTTTGATTGAGCTGTTTACTGTTGGCTTGTTTGGCAGTTCCTTGATTGGGGTATCATTTACTTGACTGTTGGTCTAATATTAATCTTGGAGTTAATCTATACTCATCTGACTGCTGATTGCTTATTGCTGGTGCTTTGGTCTTTTTCCCCTCTTTTTGGTTTGTTGATTGTCTCCTTTGCATAATAGATAGACATTATTTATGTATATGTACCTATTGATGGTTAGTTTGTCAGAGTGCCAGGCTTCCAGAAATTCCCTAGCATTTTTGAACTTGATTTGGTCTAGGATAGTCAGTTTCCCAGTTGAAACAATGGTTAAGTCTGTCCATATGTTGTGAAATTAAAGAGATTTCATCATGTCTTCTTACTGCTGTTGGAGTTCATGTTTGCATTCTGCCAGTCTTCTGCCCACTTGTTCTACATAATGGTTGTTGCAGTCATTCTACTGTATGTTGTAGATACCTTCAGTTTTTCCTCCTGGGGCTGATGGGCCTTTTGGTTTATTTAGGCTATTTTGAAGGGCTTTAGTTGGCTTGTGTACTGTGTTGATTCCATGTGGCTGTAGTAGTCTGTTGGTCATTTCTGAAATGTTCTTGATGTATGGCAGTGTTACACATCTCCCACAAGAGAAGCTGCATAAGAACTTTTTTTTGATGAGCACAAACTCACTGTAGCAACCCTGAACACTACAAAAAGGAAACAGACCATCTATCCAATATATTTCAACAAAATGGATATCCATGCAACTTTATCAAAAAGTGCCTGACCACCCAACCCAATACAATTCAAACAACACTGCCATACATTTTTGGAGGATGCAGTATAGACGATCTGTTTCTTTTTCATGATGTTTCTGCACTTGTTTGCCCTCATCCAAACACCTTCTCTTGTTGGGTTGTTACTTTGGTAGTGGAGCATTTGGTGAGAGTGGATGATTTTACAATAGACTAGTGTTTCTAAATTGCCATTCTTGTCTTGGCTGATGAGGATATCCAGGGAGGGTAGTGTGATATTATGTTTTTTTTTCTTTGTGAATTTTGTTCCTTTGAAGATGTTGTTGATAATTTCAAGTGTCTTCTCTATTTATTCCTTTTTTATTATGACAAAGGAGTTCTCTAATATTGGATCAATACTTTGGATTGTATCTATAGGAACACTGTAGTTTCAAGATATTACATTACATTCTCTGCCATGAATCTTAAGAATGGCAATCCCATGGGTGTTTATTTGTTTAGTTGGTATATTTGTCTGACAAACTGAAAGTAAGGCAAAGGTTTATGAGATTCATGATTCTGAATATTTCAGTCTTACTATATTTGGTTAGGTTGGGTATGTTATATGCTGGATTAATTCATTTATAATTTTGAGTCTATGGCTATAAGGAATCCTTGATACCAAAAGAAAGCATGATCTCATCTTCTTCTATTGTCAGGTCTTTGATTTTTTTTTGGGAGGCACTATAATGCAGAGTTCACAGAATATTTGCTCTTTTCTGTGAGATATCTAAGCTTTTTTTGTCAATTGTTTAACAATATTCTAGGTTGGGGTCCCTAGTAACTATACGATGGGACCAAGAGAAATGCCTGGCTTACAGTATGTATTTATATACAATATTTAATAATAATAATGTAATAATAATAATGATAAAGTTGGAAGGGACCTCAGAGGTCATCTAGTCCAACCTCCTGCTCAAGCAGGAAACCCTATACCATTTCGGACAAATGGCTGTCCAGTTTCTTCTTAAAAACTTCCAGTGTTGGTGCATTCCCCGCTTCTGGAGGCAGGTTATATTTAAAAACAATTATATAACTTCAATAGTATGAATTTTTCTATGCCTATGTGTCTATAACCGACTCCCTCCTCTAAAACGCCTGAGAAAATCTTTAGGAAAGTACTGGTTTTGACTCTTATCTTTTAGGTCACACAAATAAAAATCTGAATACAAACATACAGACACACACAAATGCATATAGACACTGAAATTTCTTTACCTGCCATGGCTGAATATTCAAATGCTTACATTGAAATCTATTTTGGAAGGTTCTTTCTTTAGAAAGGTATAGAGCATGTAAAGCATGTGCTAAGGAATAAACAGCACTGTAGATATTGTAGCTCTCACTAGAGAGTTCCATCTCAAATACATGTGCCGGGAGTTGCTTAAGTTTCTCTTCTCCTCTACATTTTTCACATGCATTAAATGCACTTTCCAAAAACATACAGAAGAAGTGATTCAGTGTCTCATCTAGATTCATGTTATCTAGAAAATCTTTAAATCCAGGCACTGGATTTGTTTGAACCGAGAAAGAAAAGGAGCCATGGAAAATGTTTCTGCCATGCAATTCATTTTTAGATCTGATACTGAAATACCATTGAACTGGCATGATCCAAATTTTTTCTACACGCCCTTTGAATGTTAATTCATTTTTTTCTAAGAAGAATGTCAAGATATTAATTAATTCAGAGCCCATGCTGAGAATAATTACACTAGCATCTGTTGAGTGAAGTGTTATTAGTAATTGTATAGTATTTTTAGCTGAGAAACTGACAGGAAGATAATTCTTTGCTGTATCTCTTTTCAGGAAGGCAATGCATATGCTATTGAGGGCCAGCATAGGTGTCAGTTTCTGCACAAAGTTTTCTCCATCATCATCATCAGAAACAATAAGGCCAATCCATTTCCATTGAAAGTGTAGAAGTAACTGGATTATCCCTCTAAACACAATAGATTCTCTGGGCACCATCCAGTATAGACATGGGAAATCAATTTTACTACTTGATTCAGGCTGATATTCACCATAAGTGAGCTAATGGAGAGAAAATAATCCTATTTTGAAGTGGGAGATTAAATATTTCTCCAATGATTTCTTTTTTTTCTGAATACAATACCAAGTACCAAAATAAAACAGCATACATACCCCCAAGTAAAATTAATAAAACCTTCATATAAATCTTCTATTTATTGTTGTCAAATTAAAGTACAGCAATAAATTATTTGTTTAGACTTCTTTTCTTTTTAAAGTAATATTATATTCAGTAAAGATTATAAAACAAGTAAAGTAAAAACTAATAGAAAGATAAACTATAAAACGTGTAAAATTATGTCTTATAGAAATAAATGCCAGAATACCATAAGTCTTACTCTGAAATAACTTTGTAGGAAGGCAGATTCAATTATTCTAAACCAGAGAAAATACAAAAAACATCTGAAGCAAAACCTCTCCTAAAGCAAGCATCAATCAAATCTCTAGTAAGAGGACATTCTGTGTTATAATTCCACTAGTGAGACTCCAAATCTTCTGATCCATCAGAATAAAACACCTCATCAAGAGTACACTTTATTGATGAAATGGTTGAAAAGATTCTCAGCCACAAAATAGTATTTTCAATTGATCATTTAAACCAGGGGTGTCAAACTGCTGGCGCATGGGTCGGATGCATCATGGCAAAACTGCACCCACCCCATTGCCAGCAATGGGAAAAAAAGTTTTGATACGTCACGACACCCCTGATTTAAACACTTGAATAATCAATACCTAGAACTTCCTGAATACAAAATCTAATCCATTGAAATGATATACTGTAATTATGTCTGGCTTCATGTTTATAAGTGAAAAAGTATATTAAAATTACAAGCCTGTCCCCATCAAGACAGTTAGCTGAACAGAATATAGTTAAGCACCAGAGAATCTGATCATAAATGACAACAAATGTAAGAATCCAAATTGTTACTGCAGACGTAAACACACACCTGTGGAATCTTGTAGATACTTAATATTGTGGCCATCTGGATGCTATTTTCAACAGTGAAGCCTCCAATAACAGATAATAGATGTTTCTTATCACATTTGTAATTAGATGTATTCTTCTTCTTTGAGAACAATAGGTCCAGAACAGTCTCGTATGTTGTCTTTGAATCAAAAAGATTGTCAAAAATATGAAAACCCAAAGTGATATTGGACAGGAGTTCTGGATTCTTATCAATTTCATCAATTGCAAAAATCAGGGCAAGAATATGTTGATAATGTTTCATCTTTATTCTGTAATAATATCAACACTGAGCATGAAAAACTGACATCAGAAACAATGTATCATGATTTCTAACTCACAGATAAAAAAGGCTGAATTTTCTCCCAGGAAAAGAGATGTTCACAATTCTGTTTACTGGAATAGAATTGCTCTAATCTGTGATTCTTAATCTAGCAGCCATCTGTTATCTTCCACCCATAACCCATAAATTCTAGGAATATTGCAGTGCTGTTTATAAATTTGTGGAACTGCAATTCTCACAGACTGGGAAAGGATCTGTTCTACTGATTACGAGACAGAAATATTTTTTGAGAGACTTTATTGCGAATTATATTTTATGCTGAAAGTTAATCGTTGACTTTCGTGAGACACTTCAATTAATGTAGCATTGCCTTATGTGCTTCCACTGTTTTATTTTTTCGCTCGATTTGATGAAAAATACATTTGGGAAATGTTGAAAAATAGTAAGATAAACAAGAAAGTAATCAATGTGAAATATTCAAAGGTGATTTATTCCATAAGAATTATTATATATATATATATAAACAATTTATTTAATTATGGAGTCTATGATATCTGTTTTCCAGATCTGCATGAATTAATATTGTGGGATAATTCAGAGATATTTAGCATATGCAGTATATGAAAAGTGAACCCTTTTATGAATTGAAATTATAGGAGGGCTCAAGACAAAAGACACAACCATTCTGGAATTCAGGCATGTGAGTGATGGTAGTGCAGCCGTTGCTATGTATAGATACATGCACAGAACAGTGTTCAATGCTTTCCAGAAAATGCATATATGAACCCTGGAAAAATTCAATTCAGTTTCTATAGTGAATTTTCTAGGGAACTTGTAACAGGAAAGAGGGAGAGACACAAACTTTCATTGGTTGCTTCACAATGCTTGGATTCTGATCATCTTCTTAGTTAAAAAAATAAACTTAATTAAAAATATAAATTTGCTTGTGGAGGTAAATTAAAAAGAAAAGTGTTGCAATATCACAGCAACATACATTGGCACCATAAACAATTGAGAATGAGCTATCCCTAGACATATCACTGATAAAACTCTACATGAACCTCAGATGTTTAAAGCAACCGGGTAGTTTCTGCATAACCCTAATTCACATGCTTTACTAACGTTGTTGCTTCAAGAACCTCTTCCAACTTTAGTAGTTTAATCGGTGATTGAGAATGGGATACATCTTTCTTAACTCCAGACAGTTCCCATAACATCTAATAAATTTATTACTATGGTTGGTTGCACAATTAGCCACATGTTTAGACTCAATTTGTCATTTTATCTATCTATTGAATCCTTCCCGAGGACCTAGTATTATATTTATTTATTTATTTAAGTTTACAATAATAGTTTCAATGTAAAAAGTACTTTAAGAGAAAACTTACACAGAAGTATCATATATCCTATTTGGAATTTCATTAAAATTGTGGAAATGAACTATAGGATAGATTAGAGAAAGAATGCCTCCAATAATCACTTCTCCTGGTCTGTATACGTTCTTTTGCATATTTGTAGAACGACTACACTTTTTTGTTCCATTTGCACATGCAGGAGGAGGGAGCAGCAACTGTAACAGCAGCAGTAGCAACCACTGGAAGTTTCCATGCTTAACAATGCCACAGTTGCATAGTCTCATCTTTGACCATACAGAATGCTGCAATGTTCTCTACATCAGGCTTCCAAATTAGTTATAAATCTCTGTTGCCCATAGCTCTGAATGTCAGCACAATAAGATACAGAATTCATCTCTTTGTATTTTTAGCCTTGATTGTTATTGACTGCAAGAAAATAAATACATACTAGTGATTTCATTAATTACAGAGTAGATAAGTATCTCTCAGATGGCACAGATCTTTCACATGGGTTCCTATTAGTCATATTCTTCTTGGCAGAATACTCTCTGAGATGCTGATTCAAATAAATGATTTCCATACAAAGTTTTTAAAATATTTTTTTATCTCACCTTTATTATTATTTTTTAATTACTTAAGATGGCAAACATACATAAGATTTCTTTCTTTTCCTATTTTCTTCTTGTGAAGTGGTTTAGACTGAGAGAGAGTGAAGATCACTCAGTCAGCTTTTATGCCTAGAACTCACAGTCTCCTGGTTTCTAGGCCAGCATCTTCACCACTATACCAAATTATTGCTTCAATTGTAGTCGAATAACTTTGATTATTGATAGCTGATGCTGCCAATATGCTTCTGGGCATAGAAAATGTTGCTAGCAATCCATATCATGCCATTTTTTCCTCATATAAATCAAACTGTGGTCAGTTTTCATAGTTCTCAATATGTAGCTCTCTCTGCTTCCACAACTGTTCCCCCCCCCCAAAAAAAAAAACCTGGATCCCATAATTATTATTAAAAATTGTCACAGGAGTCCATGTTACATTTTCCTACAGTCACTAGGGTGACAGTAAGACTGTCATTAGGGTTCAGGGTCATTCTTTTGATCACTTGTAACAAACTGCTTATAAACTACTCACCCAGAGGGTGCATTTATTGCTGTGGGAGACTTTAACCAAGTGGATTTGAAAGCTACCCTCCACATTTCCATCAATATGTGGACTTCACAACCACAGGGGACAATACACTGGATCTTGCTTATTCCAACATCAAGAAGGCTTTCAAAACTATCCCCCGCCCTCAGCTGGGCTCCTCTGACTATCTCTCAGTGCTGCTTATTCCAGCATATAAACCTTTATTAGTCAGAGTGAAACCTACAGTAAAGCAGATGAGGGTTTGGACAGAGGGAGCTATAGAAGTATTACAAGATGGCTTTGAGTGCACAGATTGGGACATGTTTAAGGAAGCAGCTACTGATAACCAACATACAAATGTTGAGGAGTATGCCACCACAGTGTCTGCATATATCCAAAAGTGCATAGAAGATGTCTGTGTTCTGAAAAAGCATTGTTGTGAGGGCGAATGAAAAACCGTGGCTGACTTATGAGGACCGCAAGATGCTGAAAGCACGGAATGTGACTTTTAAATCTGGTGACATGCTGGCACTTAGAATAGATCTGAAAAATGCCATAAAATTCAGAACTTTTTTCAGGACCTAACAAACAGCAGGCAAATGTGGCAAGGGGTCCAGGCCATTACAGATTACAAGGTGACTCCATCAAGATGCAAGGATGACACAGACTTCCTAAACAAACTGAATAAATTTTTTGATAGATTTGAGGCATCAAATAGCACTCCTGCTAGGAAAGCTGTGCCCCATCCTAACGAGCAAGTGCTAAGCTTTGATGTCACCTCTGTCTGGAAAACACTGCAGAAAGTTAACTTTCCGAAAGCAGCAGGCCCAGATAACATCCTTGGACGTATCCTTAGGGAATGCACAGAAGAGCTGGCTCATGTTCTCACAGATATTTTCAATCTCTCATTGCAGCAGGCAGTGGTCCCATTGTGTTTTAAGATGGCCATCATCTTACCAGTGCCAAAAAAGTCCAAAATTACAGGCCTCAATGATTACCGTCAGGTTGCACTGAGATCCACCATTTTGAAATGCTTTGAGAAGCTGATAAAGGACATTATTGTATCTAGCCTCCCACCAGCATTTGGCCCACTTCAGTTTGCCTACTCACTATATGGAGGGTGCTATTTCTTCTGTTCTCCATCTGAGCTTGAAGCACTTAGAGGAAAGAA
Source organism: Protobothrops mucrosquamatus (assembly GCF_001527695.2). Lineage (NCBI taxonomy): Eukaryota > Metazoa > Chordata > Lepidosauria > Squamata > Viperidae > Protobothrops > Protobothrops mucrosquamatus. The sequence goes on along the minus strand of NW_015386731.1, from coordinate 371,265 downwards.
ATACTCATGTACATTTGTTATGGTCGACTTCAGTTCGGCATTTAACACAATCATTCCCCAGCATCTAGTAGACAAACTGGGGCTTTTAGGCTTAAACACTCCTTTGTGCAACTGGATTCTTGATTTTCTTACCAACAGGCCCCAATATGTATGAGTTGGAACAAATACCTCTAATACCATTTCCTTGAGCACAGGTTCTCCTCAGGGCTGCATCTTAAGTCCTTTGCTGTTCACCCTGTTGACCCATGACTGTTGTGCTAGGTTTGCCACCAACCATATTGTGAAGTTCGCAGATAATACAACAGTAGTAGGCCTTATTCAGGATGACAAGATGGAAGCTTACCACAAGGAGGTTCAGGAGCTGGTGAACTGGTGTAAGGAAAACAGCCTAGTTTTAAATACTGGAAAAACCAAAGAGATCATTGTCAATTTCAGAAAAGGCAGGCACAGCCACACTTCTCTGTGCATTAATGATTCACCTGTAGAGATGGTTACCAGCATCAAATTCCTGGGTGTGCAGCTAACGAGTAGGCTGGCTTGGTTGCTCAACAGTGAGAAACTGGTGAAGCGGGCACAGCAGCGCCTGCATTTTCTGTGTCGCATGAGAAAAGCACGTCTTCCTTCCCCTATCCTGACCACTTTCTACAGGGGGACAATCGAGAGCATCCTGTCATACAGCATCACAGTCTGGTTTGGAAGCATCACTGCTTCAGACAGGAAGGTGCCGAAAGTGGTGAAAATGACTGAAAAGATCATTGGCAGTTCCCTCCCTCCCATCTAGGACATAACACAGAAGCATTGCTTGAACAGTGTCTGTAAGATTATCAGGGACACTACACATCCTCTTCACAACCTGTTTTCCTTGTTACCTTCTGGGAGGAGGCTTCATGGTATCCATAGCAGAACATCCAGATTCAGCCAGAGTTTCATTCCATACAGCATTAACCTTGTGAACTCTCAAGCTTCCTCCTTCCGTTATATATTCAAGATGGACAGTATTTAATATTTATTTGCTATGTATATGTAGGGATGTGGGTCTATACATATGTTGTATATAGTATGCTTAGGTGTGTGTCATGTATGTGTTTCACTTTGAGAGCGGGCAACTAAATTTCATTTTTGATGTGTGCCATTGTGCCCACAGTAAAAAAATGACAATAAAGTCATTATTGTCTTGTCTTGTCTTGTCTTGCCTTGCCTTGCCTTGCCTTGCCTTGCCTTGCCTTGCCTTGCCTTGCCTTGCCTTACCTTATACAGACAGTCTTTGATTTACAACTGATCACTTAGTGATCTTTTGAGTTACTCCTCAAAAAGTACTTATGATCCAGTTCTAATGTTCTGTTGGCTGTTCTTGGGTTGCATGCAAGTTCATCACTTGTTTTGTGTTGAGCTTGTTGTGAATCTAGTGATCCATACTAATACTTTTTGAGACTATCTTTCTCCATAACACCAATTGACACTAGAATAAGTTCAGTGATTCCGATTTGTATCTTAAAGGAAGTCAGGATATCATTATCTTCTTGTTTTAATGTTTAATTTGTTGTATAAAGGCTATTTGTTTTTTTAATAAAGTTTCTAAATCTTATTCAAATAAAGTCCTTATTTATTTGTTTGATAGTATGTTTTAAAATTGACATTTTATTTTAATTGTTATCCATTTCAGAAAGCAATTTATTATTAAAAGGCATAGATCCATACAAATCAGCTTGAGAATCAAATACTTTCTGAGTGTAAGTTATGGCATTCAAACTCCTTGTGCAAATATTATTAGAGATACAATTTTATAAATTTTCACTCAGTACAGAATGTTCAACAAAATAAAACTAAAGAGAGGTAACAAGATGGGAAAACTGAAAAAAAAAGTATTGTACACAAATCAATGTGTTATTTCTATACAACATCAGATCACAGTTACAAAAAGCCAGATTTTACCGTGATATGATTCAGATTTTAACTTTTACATTTTATTATGGTGTGTACCAAGCACCTAGACTCACTATGAAGAATTCCCCACCCCCTTCTACCTCTAGTACTTGTCCCTTCCTGTGGAAAAACTGGGATTGTTCACTCCCAGAACATCTGTGTGTCATGAGCTTGAGAAGAAACCTCTGTATTACTCAATCACCATTGAGGAAAGTAGAGAATTTTACAAATGTTTCAGTGGTTGTTGTGTTTTAGCTGCAAATCCTTGATTTAACTGATGTGAAATCAGGTGACTCAATGTAGAAATATATAAGTAGTTGATGAGTCAACACTGACAATATTTAAACAGTTCAAACAAGAAAATTGATGTGGTCACTAAGATGTGCAAGTGCAATTCAGAAGTCTTGGATTCAAAGTACAGGAACTAATTGAAAAATGAGCCAATGACTCTCCCTCAAAGCAGCCTATTTCACAGCATTATTGTAATGAGAAGTGACAAAATGTTGTGTACTGTACAATTTACATGTGTTTAATTGATTCAGCCCATGCTTTCCCTTTTAGACCAAATTCACATAGGTATAAAATAATCAAATTTTTGTTTAAAGAATGAGAACTTTGGAGATAATACTCTTCATATATTAAAAATGCAACTTTTTAATATTGGAAAAATTAATTGCACCTGCCCGAATTATAATGATACATCTAGTGCCAAATTGGAAAATAAATACCTGAACAATATTCAGTGATCTATGCAGATTTCAAGACAATATTACCTGTTTCATAATGAAGAAAACTGAATCTTAAGTATGAATTAAAAACAATTCTTTAATTAGTACAGAGCACCATATAAATGTAGACTCATTACCACATAGAAAATTAATCAAATTCTGATATACTTTTTACTTATTATTTCAGGAATAGTAGCGTTCCCAAAATAAAATTATACTTTGCTGCAAAGTTCATAGGTAGCCCAAATTTGGTTTTTCCAAGTTTTCCTCTGAGGCTGTTGAGGGAGTGGAGCCCCTAATCCATGATCAGTTTCTTTCTGCAGTTTTGCCAGATTTCTGCCCAGGTTTTCTTCTCTATTCTACATATATCCTACAATATTACAATTATATTCTACAATTTCTCTACAACAAATAAATGTTTCTTCCTGTCTTTGTCTTTTTAAATTTTGTCTTTCTTTTCTTCTACTTTTCTATATTATAAATCTGAGTTTCAGTTAGTTTTCAAATTGTCTTTTTATTAAAATCTTATTAAAGTTATATTAAAACATGATTTAAAATTAGAATTATATGTACATTGTCTTTAAAACTATTCAAACTAAAACCTATTTTTATAACCAACAAATAGTCATTCTTCTTTAATGCCAATATAGTGTATGCTTAAATGCCTCCTTTACTTCTTTGTTTCTTAGTGTGTAAATAAAAGGATTCAGCAATGGAGTTACAACTGTGCTCAAAATGTTCACTATTTTGGTCATTTCTAAAGAAGTCCGTTTAGAAGGCTTAACATAGAGAAAAATAGTGGAACCATACCAGATGATGACAACAGCAAGATGGGAGGAGCATGTAGAAAATGCTTTTTGCTGCCCTTTGACTGAAGGAATACGCAGGATGGTAGAGATTATATAAATGTAGGAAAATAGAGTTACCGCACAGGGTCCCAGTATAACAAAGATGGATATAATAAAGGCTGCCATTTCAACATCATAAGTGCTGCTGCAAGCAAGAACTATCCAGGAATCAATATTGCAATAGAAGTGATTAATCACATTGGGTCCACAGAAAGTTAATCTTGAGATCAGAAAAGTTGGCACGGAAATAATGATGAATCCACAGAGCCAAGAACAAGCTGCTAGCATGCTAAATAAATTGAATCTCATGATGATGGTATAACGCAGTGGATAACATATGGCCAAATATCGGTCGTAAGCCATGACAGATAGCAGAAAGTATTCTGTGCATCCCAAAGAAAAAACAAAGTACATCTGCATAATGCAGCCAGTGGAAGAAATGGCTTTATTCCATCCAAGAACGGTGGCAAGGGCCTTTGGAACAGAGGCTGTTGTATACCACATTTCCAGAAAAGAGAGATTGCAAAGGAAGAAATACATGGGAGTATGGAGACACTGATTTGAGATTATGAGAATGATGATCACAACATTTCCCAAAACTGTTAGAATGTACATAGTAAGGAAGATAATAAAGACAAACATTTGTATATAATGAGATCCAGGGAAGCCAAGAAGAATGAATTCCATCACTTTTGTTTGATTTTGTGCTCCTTCATTGGTCTTTTCCATTTGTCCCATATTTGTTTTTGCTGAAATTGGGGGAAAGCATACTATTTAGACTATGGCTTCCCTATTTGAAATGGACCAATTTTACATTTTGTTTAGGTCTTCCCTAAGTCTGATTTCACCTACATCAGATTGCATTTAGAATATCTTTTAAAATCTTTTTTTAAAATAACCTTGTTTCTGGAAATTTGAATACTGGGATCACATTCAACCTGCCTATAGGTACAGTACTTCTACTATCTAAAATAAAAAATATTATTCATGCTCAATCTCCTCAATAGATTTATATTGCTCTACCACAGAAACCAAAGGGAAAATATCAAATTTGATAAAGCATATGGGACTTATTATTTTTAATTTAACATTGATGATTCATTAAATTTTGGATTGGATCATTATCAATTACTTCATTTTAAGAGAAACCCACACTGGGCATTTAAGTTATTTCTCCTGGGGGCCACACTCTGCAAAGTGAGAAGAACATACTAAAAGTTGTAGTTTCAACTTTATGTAAGCTGTTGACACTAGTGCTATCAAATTATTTTTTGAGGCATTTATTTATTTAAAATGTTTTATTCATTTTTAAGAATCACAATCTTTAGTGCTTATTAAACAACGTGTTGTCTCGGTTCACATATTTGACATTAACTTCTTCAATATAAATCTGTTCAGTACTACACAATCCAGTTATGGCTAAGTTTTGCAGTATTTTGTTTGTATATGGTCGTTTATATTTCCCTTCTTTTATTTCTTCCATCTCTAAATCCATTTCCTCTGCTTCATCTTCTGATTTCTGGTTTATTTCTTCATGCTTTGTAGTCATTGTCTGGGAACTTTCTAGTTGTAGATTTAATTTGGAGATTTGCTCATTTATATTATCTAAATTGTTTTTAGTCTCATTATGGTTTATTTTTATGTCCTCTTTGTATGCAACAATTGTTTGGTGAATTAGTTATAGCATATAGTATATTTCCTTTTGAAATGTGTTTGTTTTTTATTGAGGCTTCATTCCTGGAGATCCTCTTGTTAGTATCACCAGTCTCAGTAAGAGTAGATCAGTGTTTCATCTAGTTTTCTGGTGTTTATATGTAGCCTTTATTATCCAATAGGTTCCAGAGTATAGGTCCAGTCCTGAAAGCAATATTTTATAGTGATGCTTTGTCTCAGGTATCCAAAATTGTCAGTCAGGTAAGGTTGTAATCCACAATGTTCAAAATATTCAAAATGTTCAATCTCCCTGAAAACAGCTCAAAAGTCTCTCCCAGCCAGGAGTAGTCCAAAATCATTTTTTTTGCTTTCTCTTCCACTAGCTCTTGAGATTAAAAGTCCAAGTTCAGTTGGTATTTATAATCCAAGAAGGTCAGAGTGATAACTATGCCAAAATACTTTCCTTTATTGCTAGCGGTTCTCCCAAGCTAGGAGTCACCAATTAGCCAGGAAGCAAAGTTTAGTGTTATACACAAATCCACCACAAGTCCTTCAAAGTCTATTTTCGACTCTTAAGACAATATAAGATTTCTTATATTTCCTCTCAATATTTCTCTCTTTTTTTAAAGAGAAAATCTTAACAGTTATGTCAGTTCTCAAACTGTAGCTTTATGTTACGTCCACTTCAGTATTGTATGTTTCTGCCCCATAAAATTATAACACTGCTTCCATTCACATTCAGAGGTTTTTTGCTTCTTGGGAGCCTTTCCAAGGAAATTCAGTCGTAAAATAGTAAAGAAAGGATCAATATTCTCACCCAGTTCCAAACATGCTGTTTATGATGTGTTAATTGGTGCTTTTTCTTCTTCAGTTGTCAGCAGCTAATGGCCAGCCACAGGAAGGTAGCCAGTCTTTCCCCTGCCACTTTGGAGGGCTTTCCTTGGATCGAATGGAAAGACTACCACCTCTTCATGCTCAACAAGGCACCCCTCTTCTTCATTGCCTCTTTGAGGCAACTTTAGGCCCTTTTTAGGGCCCCCAGCAGGGCGATGCAAAACCAGAAATGAGGCATTTGTTTATTTTATTTTTTGTACTTGATGGTTTTAGAGCATATATAAGATGACAGTAGTAGAAATGATTTTTTTAAGTGCTTCTAAAATTTTAGTGGGGAGGGGAGTGACAATAATCAAGATGGGGTAATAAACTTTGGTTGACATTTGCAAATGGTCTTTGATGGCAAAGTTGAACATACCACTGAGAATCTTAGCCTCTTCTAGCCATACTTTCTCAGCTGAATTCCTGACAGTTCCTGAGAATTAAAAAAGAAATCAATAGTAGCTACCATTGCTTGACTCTGGACTGTAGATTGTCTGAGTTCTAAGCTTTCAATCTGGCCTGCAAACTACTTTTGCAATAATAATAAAGTGATGTTATTGGGAGATAGGTATGAAGAAGGTCAGCCCAAAGCTTTTTGAATGGGAGATAACAGAAGAAAAAAGTGCATTACACCAATTTCATTGATTACATTATTTAAACCTAAATATGAGATTTGAAAGTGATCATTTTGCAGCTTAATTTTGGCAGAATAATGTCAGCATGTACAGCAGACTCCAAACTGGACTTTAAGTTCTAAATACAGTTAATGAGCCTTTGTTATCCAGTGTGGATTAGATAGTAAGATACTAGTCCAACTCTATGTAATTATTTCCACTTAGTTATATATAGCAAACAGCATTTTCTTTGCTAAATCCCCAAAAAGCTCTTGGTGAAATGGCCAGCATATAAGAATAATAGACTTCCAGTTTTGCATTGTGGTGATATGGATGCAGGAAGGTAGGGCTCTGCCATTTGCGCCCAATTTTGTCCTGCTGGGAACTCAAAAAGGGCCTAAAGTTTCCCCAAAAAGACAATGAAGAAGGAGGGGTGTCTTGTAAATAACAGAGAGAAGGCAGTGTTTCCATTGGAGAGGCATATGGAAGTCATGGTTTTCATGAAATCCCAGGTTACCTGTGACCCCACCCCCAGGGATGACAGGTTGAAGTCCTCCAGAACTATAAGCCTCCTCCTCATTGACAGCCCTGTGGTGAGGTCTAGTAACCTGGGTAGGGAAGCTGCTATGCAGCAGGGAGGCTGGTATAACAGCAGCAATCCCACCTGATCCCTTGAATCCAATCTAAGAAAAAGGATCTCACAGGTAGACATTTGTTGGAACTATGCCCCTGCAGGCTGCCAGAGATTTTATGATGAAAACAGCCACACTTTGTCCCTGGCCTTTAAGTCTAGGCTGGTGCCATACTCAATAACCCATTGGGCACATTACTAAGACAGGAACACCTCCCTCTGGGCATAGCCAGGTCTCAGTGATGCAAGTCAGATCAGCCTTCTCTAAAAGAATCAAATCAGCAATAAGGCAAGCCTTGTTATAGGCTGATCTGACATTTAAAAGCAGCAGCCTAAAACCTGCACCCTGCAGTTCTTCTGAGGTGGGTGCAAGTGGGCAGAACACGAAAATGGTACTAAATACCGAGGTTGTGTTCCCTATCCTTTTTTGCCTCCATATCACCCGTTACCACTGAAATACACTCCCTTTCCCTCCACAGTCCCAGAGTTCTTGAACAGCCTCCCAACGCCAGATTATAAAATATTCCAGAAATTTCAAGGAAAACTCAGAGGCATGCTACACTATACTGAGTACTTTTGCATGGTACATTGCACTGAATACTTTTGCAGCAGTTCAGCCCTAAGATGTCTCCTGAGGTCCATGGCATGCAGAGACCAGTAAAAGTTCAAAGCTCCCACAAGCCAGTTAATAATCTGAAAATCCAGGCAGCAGCTTGCCACACTCCACAGCACTAGTGTATATATGGGCAGCTGCCAACAAAGATTTGGGAAGCTTATCTCCTCTTTCAGCTTCACCTCCATCATAGAATCCATGTTATCTTAAAGAACTGCAGCTACTGGGCCAGCGTTTGGTTCAACTGGCCACAGAGCACTGAAGGCAGTTCACTGAGATCCAGGGGATCCTCTGTCTCATCTTCCAGCTGCCCCTTTCTGATTTCTCAACACTCCTCCACTTCCACAAACCAATGTCAGCATCCAAAGAACATTCCAAAACTTTTGCTGCAAAATTCGTCAGATATCCCTCAACAAACACATGCACACACTTTCACCATCCTTTAAAAAAAATCATGTTTGTAAAGAATATAAGCTCTTTGCAAGTATTTCAAAGAAATTGCCTTTGTGACAGATAATTAGCTTAATTATGTGTTAAATATTCAGTCTAAGGATCTTGTGTATTTTATAGTTTTAAAAATTATAAATTGTTTGTATCCTATCCTTATCATGTTAGTCTATGATTGTAATAAATATTTGTTTGTTTGTCCAATTAGCAAAATATCTACAGCCTATATAGTTTTACTATGTAGTAAACCTATACTTTATTATTAAAATATAATCAATAAGGACATAACATTAATAATTCTGGAAAAAACTGATATATTTTAAGAATCACCTGCTTTGGAGGAATGGCATAAAAAGAGCATTTTTTACTCCAGTAAAAAGTCATTAATATTAATATTTTAAAATTTTGGATTGTTGTCATTGCAAACTAAATATTAAATGGACCCATTTTCTGGGTAAATGTCAGAGCAGGACAAGTTCATTAATAGGTGGTTGATATTCCAGAGAGTTAAGGATGTGAATGTAATGTAGTTTTCCCCCCACAAACTAACAGAAAGTAACACAATGAATGTGTTTTAGTTTTCCCCCACAAACTAACAGCTATGTGTAACTCATAGCAAGAGCCCTAGTCCATACAGTAGGTATACTGCAGTGGCTTACAGATCACCAAATAGCATATAGCATGAACAACAGCAAGAAGCATTCAGTGGTTCCCACATCATAAAAAATGTATTACTATATATGCAGTTTGTCAGTGAAATAGTTTTCTAGTTTTGAACAAATCTACCAGGAAGTTTGGGGTAAAGTTTGACATATTCCATACTTCAAGCAGTGATACATTGCCAGCTCTCCCCATAATATATTTCTCAAAACAGTGGAAAGAATAAAAAGTGCAATTCCTGAATTCAACAAGGATCAACAAAACCAAGAAACATTAACAGGTTTTATGAAACTCCATTTCCGCCTCTAAAAATGTCCATTTGTTAGTCTAAATTTTGAACAAATGGAAGATGATGCTGTAAAAATAATGCAGTGTTATTCTAGTTTCTATATGTAGGGACCAATTATTTAATTATAAAAAAGGGAAGTCTTTGTTCCAGGCAGTCTGAAAGTGAAAATGACACAAAATGGGTGAATTAAAAAATTAAAGGAAAAGATTAGATGAGCTTATGGAAAACATATCTTTTACTTGTTGATCAAATTTCCATTCTGACTTAATTGAAACTTTTTTCAATGAACTTTTTTGGTATTGAGATCAGGCCTGAAAATAATGATGTAACATTTGGGGAAGAAGATGCATGTCAAAAGACCAGTATTGGAAGCCAAGATAGCAAATATCTCCACAATCACAATCTTCTTCCCTGTGATGCTCAGATAAACTGGAATAAAGGAGATCCAAACACTGCAAAAGACCAGCATGCTAAAGGTGATAAACTTGGCTTCATTGAAAGTGTCAGGTAAATTGCGGGCTAGGAAAGCTACAATAAAGCTGATGATGGCCAAAAAGGCTAAATAGCCCAGAACATAATAGAACATGTTGATGGAGCCTTCACTGCATTCTGTTTCCATTTGCCCAGTTGGTGAATCCAGGTTAACATCTGGAAATGGAGGGGAGATCAGCCATCTAGCAGCACAAATTGCTCCTTCAACGAGGGAGCAAGAAATGACAATGGAATTTGCCACTTTTTGTCCTAGCCATTTTGCTATCCTGTTTCCTGGTTTTGTAGCCATGAAAGCCAGAACAACAATGATTGTTTTTGCCAACACACAAGAAACCGCAATGGAAAAAATTATGCCAAAAGCTGTTATCTGAAGGAGGCAGGACACTTTAGAAGGTTTGCCAATAAAAAGCAAGGAACAAAGGTAAGATAGAAGTAAGGAGACAAGAAGAACCCAACTGAGATTCCGATTGTTAGCTCGAACAATGGGTGTGTTCCAGTTTTTTATAAAAACTAATATCACAAAGCATGTGATAAAGGCAAAGGATATAGCAAAAGAAGCCAAAGCAACTCCAATTGGTTCATGATAAGAAAGGAAAGTTAAAAACTTTGGGATACACTGATCTTGATTGCTGTTTGGATATTGATCGTGGGGACACAGAATACAATGAGCAGCATCTAAAAAGAAGGGAAAAATATATCTGAGTCAGAAATGTCAATGCCTTTTTAAAAAGTAATGATTATTTTTATGAATTAGTTATCAAAAGAAAATGGTCAAAACAGATGATAAGAATTGAGGAAAAAAAGATTGAGCCAAAGCTTAGAAGTGACCAATAATTTAAATTGAACCTGGATTGGTCACCAGGACCAGAGATTTACTCTTCCAAGCTTTCGGATTCATGCTGGAGCCCATCTTCAGTAAACTTCTCTCTACTGGAATATATGCTTTGGGCTATTCTGTGAGATGTGTTTACATGGTGCCTTCCTTTTGGCTGATTGGTGTTGATGGTTAGTGATTGGCTGTGGTTTCTTTCTGCTGCCAAGCTGTTGGCTCTTAAGTAGATAATAATAATAATATTAATAGTAAAGTTGGAAGGGACCTTGAAGGTCATCTAGTCCAGCCCCCTGCTCAGGCAGGAAACCCTATACCATTTCGGACAAATGGCTGTCCAGTCTCTTCTTAAAAACTTCCAGTGTTGGAGCATTCACCGCTTCTGGAGGCAGGTTGTTCCACTGGTTAATTGTTCTCACTGTCAGGAAGTTTCTCCTTAGTTCTA
>NW_015386731.1:353239-359779 GCF_001527695.2 Protobothrops mucrosquamatus | reverse complement strand
AAGATTTGTCTGGCATGATCTATTTTTGACAAACCCATGTTGGCTTTTAGTAATGACTCTGTTTGCCTCTAGGTGTTCGTTGATTCATTGTTTGATTATCTTTTCCAGGATCTTCCCAGGTATTGAGGTCAGGCTGATAGGTCTGTAATTTCCTGGGTCCATTTTTTTTCCTTTTTTGAGGATGGGAACTACATCAGCTGTTTTCCAGTCCTCTGGTAGTTCCCCTGTGCTCCAGGATCTTTGAAAAATATAGTTCAGTGGTTCAGAGATCACATTTGCTAGTTCCTTGAGAACCTTGGGGTGTAATCCATCTGGTCACTTCCTCCCAGGGTTCCTATGGCTTCAACACCTTCTATCATTTCATCTCTGTTAGTGAGAATTAGATCCAAAATGGCTAATCCCCTAGTTCCCTTCTCTACTTTTTGGGAGACAAAGTTGTCTGCTAGGTTTGCCAGGAACCGGTTTGATCTTCCACTTGGTGCAGAGTTTGTGTCCCATCTGGTAGTAAATCAGCACTTCTGTTAACTGTCAAGAGACACATTTCCCAGGCTTCAATCATTTCCCTGGCTATCTTTATAACTGCATGGCCAGAGATCTTAGTAGCTGTGAAATTAAATATGTGTTCTTGTTAATTCCAAGGTGGGGCTACCAAAGAGTTCAGGTCTTCTTGTCTGACTGCTTGCTTATATTCTTGCAATCTGGTGATTAGCTTCTTCCCTGTTTATCCCACAAAGTCACAAGGACAATACATGCAGGGGATTTGGTAGATTACATTGGAAGTTTCTCCCACCTCCAAGCAATCTTTAAAGTGCATAATTTGTCCTCGTATGGTAGCCTCTGGGCAGTGTGAGATGCCCATTTGCAGATCTTGGAAGTTGTGTTCTACTGTTCCAAAAATGTTTTTGATGAATGGCAGGGTGTGCCCGATAGAAGGTGTTCCCTGAAGATGGGTTCCAGCAGCATGAGTTCCGAAAGTTTGGAAGAGTAAATCTCTGGTCCTGGTGACTGACTCAGGTTCAACTTTGCATCATTATCCTGGGATATGGAAATATTTGCCTTCATTCGTACCAATAATTTAACTATCTTCCTTTGAAGACTTTGAAGACAATGAAGATTTATCCATACAAATTTGTATTCTAAGCCTTGATGTCAGAAGAACCAGCACATTTCATAAAGGAGCAACCAGATGGAGAGATCCAACTACAATGAAGACATTAGATGTGATTGCTAACTATGAAATTAAAAAAAATGATAACACAAATAGTTACATTTTGATGCAAACCCAGTTTTGTACTCTTATTTGAAAGGCTAACATTTTACCTCTTCTGTATAGGCCTGAGTTTATATTCAGTAGTCCTAGTTTTTGAAATTGCAATGCTTGACCACTCATACTATCTCAATTATTGTTACTGTCTGTGAGCAACAGGAGAACTTTTCTTCTTTCATGAAAGGCTGACTACATTCTTCCCAAAACTGCTTTATTGTCCATTCTTTCCATCAGCTCGAGGACATGATTGAAAGATACACAATTTACTTGTATGTCCATCCAGTGTTACCTCTGTTTGTTTTAGATTCAAATATTTGCATCTTCAATTAATTTTAAACTCTAAAAATCTTGCTACAAAATTGCATAGACTTTTGCAGATTGACTCAAAGAGATACATAGAGAGATATGGTGGTGATGGGCAGGATGACATCAGCAACAGATTGACAACATTAACAAAAGAATAAAAAGCAAGTGATACCTCTCAAAAGCTAAGCTGAGAGTATACATACATGAAATAATATTTTATAACCATTTTTGTCATATTAACAACACTACAGATCTTAATAAGTCACAACTCTACACAGAAATGACACATCCTCTTCTATTCACCATTTAGGTTTATTACACATTACCTATATTGATTTAAATGATATACTATATATTTTCACCTCATATATTGTAATATTTTAGATTTACACTTGCACAGCTAATTAATGCACCTTTATATAGTTAATCCTTGAGTTACAATCATTCATTTAATGACTGTTCAAAGTTACAATGCTACTGAAAAAAATGACTTATGACCATTTTTTCCACACTTATAACTGTTGCAGCATTCCCATGGTCATGTGATCAAAATTCAGAGGATTGGTAACTGAGTCATATTTATGATGGTTGCAGAGATCCAGGGTAATGTGATCACCTTTTGCAACCTTCTTACAAGCAAAGTCAATGCTAAAGCCAGATTCCTACCAAACTACAATTGTTGCCATAGGTTGAGGACTATCTATAGTAATGTATATTACATATATTCTCATTGTTATACAGGTAGTCTTTGACTTACAACAGTTCATTTAGTGACCGTTCAAAGTTACAACACTGAAAAGAGTGACTTCTGACCATTTTTCACACTTACAATAGTTGCAACATCCCCATTCTCATGTGATTAAAATCCAGGTGCTTGGCAAGTGGCTTGTATTTATGGCAGTTGCACTGTTCCAGGTTTATGTAATCACCTTTTGTGACTTTCTGACAAACAAAGTCAGGGGAAGCCAGATTCACTTAACAACCATGCTACTAAAATAACAACTGCAGTGATTCACTTAACAAGTGTCTCGCTTAACAACAAAATTTGGGCTTAATTGTGGTTGTAAATCGAGGATTACCTGTATTGGAATATTGTCACATTCATTTGAGTTTATTTTTGTACTGTAGAGTTTCATTTCAACAATATTTCATATATGACAATAGGTTTAATTGTTTAATAGATTGCTATTTCAAAACATTTGGATGCAGAAATATTTATTAAACAATACATTAGAATATAATTTAATCTCTGTTTCATATAATATTTAAAATATAACAGATATTGATGACTTTTCATGATCTCTCTCTTTTTCTTTTTCTTCACAATTGTTTAATTGTAAGTACTTTAAATATTGTAAATACATTTATTGAATTAGCTTTCATGAGCCGTTTATTTATTTAATTAATTTATATGGCCTCCCATTTCAGGCAATAATTCTGGTAGCTTGCAATTAATATATATATATAAGTTAAAAATATTTTAAAACAATAAAAACAGTAAAATAAATAAAAACACTAAAATATTCAAATTAACTCTTCATAGGAACAAGATACTGTTCATAGGAACAATATAGGAGCAAGTTAGCAATATAGAGAGGAATGGGACCCTTAATACATCAGCATCCAAGTTTCAGAAACATACCCAAGTTTTTAGTGCTGTCATGGAAGCTTCAGTTTCTGAAATAGAGGACTATTCCTGGGAAGATGAGAACATCACCAGAAACTTGAATTGCATTCAGAAGCACAGTGGTAACCAGGGCAGCTCATGTAGGAGTTGTGTTTATGTGTATCTGGCAAATTTAATATGTACATATTGCATTCTGCACCAATTGGAGTTTCCAAAGAGTTCTCAAGGGCAAGCCAATTTAGAGTGTGTGACAGTAGTCTAACCTAAAGGTTACAAAGACATAAGTTATTGTGAGCAGGGCCTTTTGGTCCAGATATGGGCATAACTGGCATACCAGCCAAAGATATGCAAAGGCCCTCCTAGCCCAGGAGGAACCTGAGATAGTGCACTGGGTCTGTCTGGGGCACCTCAACCCTATCCAGGACCAGAGGTGAAAGAACTTTGTCTTTAGAGGTTTCAAATACCCATAGCAACTCCATCTTGTTACGGTTGAATTGGAGTTGTTTGATGCTCTAGCCAAAGCAACAGATTTCATTTCAATAACTGTAAGCCACCCAGAATTATTCTATGATAAGATGGGCAGCCAATAAATTTAATTAATTAATTAATTAATTAATTAATTAATTAATTAATTAATTAATTAATTAATTAATTAATTAATTAATTAATTAATTAATTAATTAATTAATTAATTAATTAATTAATTAATATAATATTTATTCTTTATTCTCTTCCTCCTCTCTATATTAGGAATTCTAGCTACGGATGTCAAGAGCTTATCTATATTTTAGATATATTTTCATTGGTTCCTATTGTTAGCATTACAGCCACATTAGTAAATGTTTTTAGATTTCCTGGAGAAAAGATAATAAATTAATATTCTTCTCATTCAGAATATCTTGCCTTTCATAAATAAGAATTTTATCTTAGAAAGAAATATGTTGTATATAAGTACAGAACTGTCTCTGCAGAGAAGACAGATTGAAACTCTTGCTCATATATTACATACTGTGTATATTCAAACACAGGTATCACTTACTGTCACTTACCTGTCTGGTTAGAAATCATGTCTTTTGAACATGGAATACAATCATAACAACATATTGGTTTTCCTTCCTGAAGTATCTTGCTTTGTCCAACATGGCAATTTTCAACACACAATGAATGGGGAGGTACCTAGTTTTATAAAATATGTAGTAAGCATCATTATTACACCACTCAGTGATAATTATATTTTATTTTGATATTTTTATTTTCTTTTTTTCCACCATACACCATACACCAAAACAGACTTAAAATACATAAACAAAAAATCTTTTCTTTTAACAGAACAGTTATAATTATCAGTGATAATTATGATGTTGATGATTATGATAATTGTTATTGCTAGTAATAATCTACCTTGAATTTCATCCAATGTCTTACTGCATATGGAACTCAAAATCAGTTTTCCTACTTGCATTGTACAGAACACTTCCCTATTTGTTCTATAATACTATAATTGAATGCAGGAAGAATTTTACCCATGAAATGTCTGCAAAAAACAACAACAATTAGGCTCAAAGAGCACCAAGGAAGCCATGAGCTACAAACATTCTTCTTTATCCATTTCACCACTCTATAATGATCAGAAAGCACCAAGCACTTGGTGGTTAACAGCACAACAGAACCCATTCATCACTGTTATTTAAACTTACTGTTACTTATTTTTTTTTACCTGCTTTAATCTTGTATTCCACTGAATAGCATTTTCAGATATAGTGAATTCTTCCCTTGGTGAAAGCTTTCCCACTTTCATTTTAGAATATGTTTGATTGGAGAAAGTGATCCAATTGATGAGATCCAAGCCAGCAAAGAATTCCCCAGAGGCAAATGAGATTTCATGGCCAGCACTATTGTTAAACCTGACATTTTTAAGGAAACTTTGAATCTAGAATGGAAGAAAAATAAATGAATGGAATATATTATTCTAACATAATGTTTAAATGAATTATTTTTTGCCTACTATAGTGTGGCAAATTAGCATCTGTCTGAATTAACTGTTGATTACCATTTCTAGAAGAATAAGAATATTCTACAATATTTTAGAACAGAATAAGTTTATCTTATTATATGTATGTGTGATTTTATTCCTTTTGTGAATTGAATAAAGCCTTTGGTTCTGCATCATAACCAGTGGTGGGATTCATCCGGTTCACACCACTTTGGCAGAACCAGTAGCTAATTTTTTGCCCAGGCCCAGAATGGACTTCCAGAAATGGCATCCACACAGAGAACCGGTTGTTCACATATCTGTATCCCAGCACTGATCATAACCATCAATTGTCCAAGATTCCCAAATCTCATCATTGGTCAGGTAAAAGTGGCAGAAATTTATCAGTAGATGTTTTCAATCACTGGAGGCATTTTATTTTTCCCTACCATGACTGAATCATTTTTAGACTAGGTTTGGTTCTCTGCAGGAGCAATTGCCGTTGTACATCTACTACCTTTGTCTGCCCTTGAATACATTTTTGAAGTTTTCTACAAAAAGAACTAGAACTAAGATTCTAGAAGAACTAAGAATTGTAAAACTTGCTCTGTAGAGCAGTTATACTGATCTTCTAACCACGCTACTGAACAGTTTCTTCTACCCTCATTATTGGTTGTTTCTGAGATTTCCCCCCCCCCCCCAATGTATGGTTGTGTAATCCTTTTCATGGCTTGTGTTGTTTGTCCTGTAAAGAATTGAGTGTTCAAGTACTTTTTGATAAAGTTGCATGGACATTCCTTTTATTGGAAGATATACTGGTTATCTGTTTCCTTTCCTTGATATTCAGAGTTGCTGCAGTATGTTTGTGCTTGTCTAAATAGTTTTCTTACACAGCTTCTCTTCTGTGAGGTTGGGTAGTGGTACTTTTGGTTATTGTGGATGGTTTTATAATACTTGTGTTTCTAATTTGCTATTGTTGTCTCTGCTAATGAGGATATCTAGAAATGTTAGTATGATGTTGTTTTCTTCTTTCCTAGCGAATTATGTTCTTCTGAAATTGTTCATAGGTTTATGTGTCTTTTCTAGTTCTTCCTTTTTAATTATGCTGAAGGCTTTGTCTACATATTGGATTCATAATTTAGACTGTATGTTTGGGACCTTCTAGGGGTCGCATTACAGTCTCTGCTATGAATTCTGAGAGTAGTAATCCTATGGATGTTCCTCTGATTTATTGGTGTATTTTTTGAACAAAATCAGTGATGGTAAGGCAATCATTTATGAGGACCATGCTTCTGAGTATATTCAATTGCAGTATATTTGGTTAGGTCAGGAGTGTTGTGTAGTAGTGCTTTTTATTTTTTTATTTAT
>NW_015386731.1:338836-353139 GCF_001527695.2 Protobothrops mucrosquamatus | reverse complement strand
AGAGAGAGAGAGAGAGAGAGAGAGAGAGAGAGAGAGAGAGAGAGAATTGAATACACACACACATACACATTAAATTATTTACCTGCCATGGTTGAACATTCATATGCTTGCCTTGGAATTTGCTATAAAAGGTTCTTTGTTTCAATAGGTATACTGCATGTAAAGCATATGCTATAGCAAAAATAGTGTTGTAGACAGTGTAGCTCTCGCTAGACATATCCATCTCAAATAAATATGCAGGGAGCTGCTCCAGTTTCTCTTCTCTTCCACATATTTCACATACATGGAATATAGCTTCCCAGAAAGTGCAGAAGAACTCACGAACTGCTCCATTTGGATTCAAATTCTCAAGGAACTCCTTAAATCCTGGCACTGGACTTGTTTGAACTGAGAAAGAAAAGGAACCATGGAAAATATTTCTGCCATGCAGTTTTTTTTCAGGTGTTACACTGAAATACCATTGGACTGGCATGATCCAAATTTTTCCTAAATGTTCTTTGAACATTATTTCAATTTCTTCTAAATAATATATTAAAATATCAATTAATTCAGAGCCCATATTGAGAATAATTATACTGGCATCTGTTGAGTAAAGTGTTTTCATTGATTTTATAGTATTTTCAATATTTGTGTAACTGGCAGCAAGATATTTGTTTGTTGTTTGTCTTTTCAGGAAGGCAATACATATGTTATTTTGGACCAGTATGGGTGTCAGTTTCTGCACAAAGTTTTCTCCATCATCATCATCAGAAACAATAAGGCTAATCCATTTCCAGTGGAAGTTCAAGAGTAAATGGATTATCCCTCTATATAAAATAGATTCTCTGGGCACCATCCAATGTAAAGATGGAAAATCAGTTTTACTGCTTGATTCAGGCTGATATTCACCATAAGTCAGCTATTGGAGGGAAATAAAATATATTTTGAAGTGGGAAAAATGTTTTCAAATGATATGTTTTTTCTGAATATACAGTGCAGAATATAACACCATGTATATTTCCAAGTAAGGTAAATAAATGCTTCCTACAAATGTTGTATTTATTGTCAAACAAACACAATAGCAAACTATTCCTTTAGGCTTCTCTTCTTTTTTAAGTAATGTTAATGTGCTCAGTAAAAATTATAATTGCTATAGTAAAATAAATACAAACTAAAAAAGAGATAAAAATAGAACAAGAAAATTACATTTTATAGAAATAAATGCCAGAATTCATTAAGTATGTTTTAGACTTACTCTTACACAGCTGGGTAGGGTTGTAGATTCATTATTTTAAGCATTACAACCAGGAAACATACAAAAAAAGCCAAACCTACCAATGTAGGCATTGGCCAAATCTAAATCTCTTAGTGTCTCCATTTGTTCATTTAAACAAATGAAAAGTGGATACATATAACTTTCCCCATACAAAATATAATCCAGAAAAAGGAAATCCTATAATTACATTGTGTCTGACTTCTTTACATTTGATAAGTGAAAACGAATATAATAACATTACAATTACCTCTGCATTAAGAGAATTTAGTTAAGAACAAGAGAATCTGTCATAAAAGAGAACAAATGTTAAGATTCCATGCTGTTACTGCAGACACAAACACATACCTGTGGAATCTTGTAGATACTTAATATGGTGGCCATTTGGATGCTGTTTTCAACAGTAAAACATCCAATAACAGATAATACATGTTTCCGATCACATTTATAATTGGATGTTATCCTTTTTGTCGGGAACAATAGGTCCAGCATGGTCTCATATGTTGTCTTTGAACAAAAGAGATTGTCATATATATGAAAACCCAAAGTGATATTGGACAGGAGTTCTGGATTCTTATTAATTTCATCAATTGCAAAAATCAGGGCAAGGACATGTTGATAATGTTTTGTCTTCATGCTGCAAAAACAACATCATAGAATCAGAAACTGACATCAGAAAGAATATTTCATTGTTTCTAACCCACAGAAAAAAGGCTGCATTTTCCCCCAAGGAAAGAGAGATGTTCACAGTTCTGCTTGCTGGAATTAATAAACTTTGTGATAATTTATATGGCACCAACCCAACATCTTTAACCTCAAAATGCAGAATTCTCAACCACATCACAATGTTGT
The DNA here is from genome assembly GCF_001527695.2 of Protobothrops mucrosquamatus. Taxonomy (NCBI): domain Eukaryota; kingdom Metazoa; phylum Chordata; class Lepidosauria; order Squamata; family Viperidae; genus Protobothrops; species Protobothrops mucrosquamatus. Next base: position 351,035 of record NW_015386731.1, on the reverse strand, counting down.
TTATAAATTTAGGAAGCTACAATTTTCATAAACTGGAAAATGATGAGAGAGTAGTTCTATTAACTAGGAGAAATAAGCATTGTTTAACTACAAATAATATTTATGCTGAGTTTATCCTTGATTTTACTTGGAGATTTGAAATGACATATCATTGCTTTATACTGTTGGGGTTGGTTTTTTTTTTTTTTTTTATCCATTTGCTGAAAGATATGTTTACCGAATGTTGAAAAATATTGGTATAAGTAAGAAAATAAAAGATGTGAAACATTCAGTGGTGATTTATTCTATAAGAATTATTATAAATATAAATACTTCATTTAGTTAAGGAGTCTACTTGTACAGTATCTGTTTTCCAGATCTGGATAAATTAATATTGTAGAATAATTCAGAGATATATAGCATATGCACCATATGAAAAGCCAGAGTCCTTTTTTGAATTAACATTATAGGAAGGCTCCAGACACTAAGCTACATATTCTTGAATTTAGACATGCTAGCAATGATATTGTAGCAGTTGCTATGTTATATAAATACACGTACAAAAGCACAGAACAGGGCTTATAGCTTTCCAGAAGAAGAATATATAAGCCCTGGAAAAATGCCAACTCAATTTCTATTGCGGTTCTTTTAGAGGATTTATAAGAGAATAAAGGGAAAGAGATAAAACTGATGGGCTCTTTCACAGTGGTCATTTTTTTAGTTAAAAAATAAACTCAATTAAAAAGAGAAAGCTTTTTTGTATAGAAATTGAAAAACAAAAGTCTTTTAGCACAACAGTATACACTGGCAGTGGAAAAAAATGACAATGAGTTATTCATAGATATATTACTAATAAAGCTATTTGGGAGTCCTAAGATTTTTAAACCAGCTGGGTAGTTGCTGCATAACCTTAATTCAAGTGTCTTTACTTAAGGTGTTGCTAGAAGAAACTGTTCCAAATTTAGTAGTTCAATCTATGATTCAGAAATATGTATGTATGTATGTAAGTATGTATGTATGTATGTATGTATGTATGTATGTATGTATGTATGTATGTATGTATGTATGTATGTCTGTCAGTCATGATAATTTCCGTCATACATAGTCAATGTATTATGTATTATATCAGGTTATTACATCTGGTGATAACCAGAAGAAGAGCTTCCTCTCTGGTGACTCCTTTTGTTTGGAACATCATACTTATGGAGAGTAGACTGGCCTCCATTTTAACAATCTTTCTGAAGGCCCTGAATATCTGGTTTTGCCAATGGGTCTGGGGAACCTAGAGTTTAATGGAACCCATCAAATAGTCTATCTAATGGATTGCAGACATTGGGTTGGGGGTGGAATTATAGTTTTTATTTTTGTAAGCTATATAAAATCACTGAGAGTGAGTGGACAGCCATATAATTTTGCTTAAATAAATAAAAAGAAACAAATAAATTAGTTTAAATTTATTATAATAGTTTTAATGCAAAAAGTAGTTGAAGCGAAAACTTACTTTAAAATGTGATATATCCTGTTTGGAATTTCAGTAAAATTATGGAAATAAAGTGCAGGATAGACTAGAGAAAAGATACCCCCGATTATTGTTTTTCCTGGTCTATACAGATTGTCCTGGATACTTGTAGAAAGACTACATTTTTTTCTTACTTCTTCACTTGTAGGAGGAGGGAGCAGCTGTAATAGCAGCAGTAGCAGACATTGGAAGTGCTTAAAGATGTCACAGTTACACAAGCTCATCTTTAGTCACATAAAATGCTATAATCTTCTTCATACATGACCACCAAATTAGTCAGAAGCCTCTATTGTCCATAACTCTGAATGTCAAATTATAGTTTCAGTACAAGGGGGAACAGAATTCATCTCTTATTATTTTTAGCCAAAATTGTTTTTTTCTGCAGATAAATGAATACCAGTGATTTCATTAATTATAGAGTAGAGTAGATAAACACCTCTCAGATGGCAAAAACAAAACAAAAAAACCCCATATGGGTTCTTGAGGAAGAAAAGAAAAAAAAATCTTATATCTCAAGTTCATTAGCCATATCCTTCTCAGTGGAATACTCCCTGAGAAACTGATTCAAATGAATGATTTTCAAACAGTTTTTTTTTAAAAAAAAAATATTCTTAACTCACTTTTATTATTCTTTTTTTATAAATAACTCAAGGTGCAAGATAGTACTGAGTTATAAATAACTCAAGGAAGCAAGATAGTACTGCTTCCTCTTCTATTTTCTGTACAACAACACAGTGAAATGGGTTGGGCTAAGAGTGTTACTGGCTCAGGGTCACCTGCATTTTGTTTAAAATAGTTGCTATACTCAGTGTCAGAGACATAACAACATTCAAAACATGCACACCAAAGCATAGTCTCTGACATACAATTGCCTAGAAGTTTGCCTTTTAATTGATTAATTAATTGAAACTATTAGCTTTTTAAAACTCAACATGACAAGAAATATGAAGTGTTCAAAACTTTTATTCCAATTCCATAGAACACTTTTGCATTAACTCACATTAACTCACATTAACTTTCCTTCTCTCTCTTACACCACACAATGATACCTTAGGTCAGCAATAGGCTATGCAGAGTCTGTATGCTCAACCAGAGCACAAGTCTTCAATTCCTTAAACTCCACACACACACAATCTTTTCTGAGGAAAGCTATAGCTGCTACAGATTTTTAAGATTAAACATTTGGAAAATGAGCACCCATCAATAATTAGTTATGAGTTATGAGCACCATTTTGTGTTCAGAGATGAACTATTATATAGACTAACTAAGTCGCAAAGTGGGCAGACTGAAACCAACAAGAAAAGCATATTGTTGAGTGGCCAGCTGTGACATCATGATGACACAGACACAGGGAAACAAGGGTCTGTTTCCCATGCCCAAATTCTACCTGCTGGATTAAAGGCGACAGGCCAAAGGGTGAATCCTTGTATATTGCAGGTCGGCAGTAGCCAAGCTGCTTGATCCAAGGAAGCCCCTGGGACTGGCAGGAAGAAAGGCTGACTGCACTCATGCTGCTAGCCAGAAGCTGTCCACTGAGAGAAATGACTACAACCAAGTGATAGCAAAACAGCTGATCTGGGTGAGATTATCTTCCTTATCTTTCTACAATTGAATAACCTGTTTTGGAAAAAGTTCCTGAAAGCAAGAAATCCCGAAAGCTAAAGGGAAGGAGAGAATATTTTTACTCCTCCCTCCTGAATAGAAGCGGCAGTTTAAGCCTCCGGGTGAAAATAAAGTAACTTATAACACTATTGTGGAGATAATTGAGTAGGACAGAAGAAGAATATTTTCGGGAGCTTTAATATTCATAAACTTTTCTTTTTACTTTTTTATTGGAAAGCATTGGACTGTAACTTTGTAAACTTTGTAAAGCTTGGTTGGAAAAATACAAAATGGACATCTAATGAGATCTAGTTGCAAAACTAAGAATTACATTTAGCCTTGCTTGCTAACCTTATCTAGATATTGTGGCTGGAGTGTCAGAACTTGGCTAAACACCCAGACACAGTTTACAGACTAAACTCTTTGATGTCTCTGAAATCTACAGTCCTGGAGATTGTGGCTGGAAAAAGAGAAAAATCTCTTTGGGTTGCTTTTCTCTACAGGATGGATTACAATTAAAAGTACAAATTGCTTTGAAGTCATCTGACTTCCTTGGATTATAAATACAGCTTGACTAGGAATTTTACAAGCTGTTTTGAGACAGAGAGAATGGCAAGAAATTACTACTAGCAAGATATTCTGGATTATAATTTTGGCAGATTGATAACACAGAACCTTGGAATAAATTCTACACTTTTTCTTTCCTTTTTTTCTTCTTCTTTATTTTTTTTTACCTCTTTTATTTGTTTGGAGCTCATTGGATTACATTTTTTTAATTTCAAATTGGAAAGGGACTATCAACTTTGAACTACTTGGTAGATTATGATTAAAATATTTGAGGGCAGGGAACAAAATGAGTGTCCCAATTTTAACTAGGTTGGCAAAAAGTACCCTCTGCCCCTTCCTCTGCTTCTGCAAGTCCATACTATCAGAGATCAATTGATACTATGCTTCAACAAGAAAAGGCTAACAACTTCCAGAAAGAGACACAAGTGACAGTACAAGCAATCCAAGAGGCAATAGCCACTCATATGACAGCTACAATGAAAAACCATGAGGAGATGAAAAATGACCTTGATAAAATGAACCAAAAAATTAATAATATGGACTCTCAATTTGAAAATTTTAAACAGATGGTCACAAAAAATGAACAAAGGATTTAAAAAATAGAAGATAAATCAACAGAGGTCGACCCAAAATTAGAAGAATTCAAAGATGAAAATCAGAAATTGATACAAATAAATGGAGAATTAGAGCAGGACTTTTCAACTGGTGGTACACATACCACTTGTGGACTTGGCCACATGGCAGGTGGTACGCAATTGTTAGCCAAGTGTAGCAGGGGAGGGGAATGAGCCAAAGCGAGCCAAGCCCGAGGGAGAGGCAGCTGCAGCTGCAGGACTGTCTGGGCTGGGCAGAAGCCCCAGGAGCTGGCAGGGCTCCAGCTGATTGGCTCCAGCTGATTGGTGCTTCCAGAAGCAGCTCAGAGCTGGAGGTGAACTGAAGAAAAAAGGGGGGAAGAGAAGAGAAGCTATAAAAGAACATGGTTTGGGTGGGGGAAGGAGAAAAAAGACAACAGGAAAGGTTTAATCCCTTTAAACAAATGTAATTAGTTTTACCCCCTTTAATTGAGTCTGTCTGTGGCTTTTAGAAAGTTTTCTTTGAAGGTAAACAGGCTTAATTTAAAGCTAAAGCTTTTTGCAATTGCCGGAGCCTTTCAGTCTAGAATTGCAACATTGTGACACGTGACACGCCTGAGGCAGCTTAAAGAGAGAAAAAAACGGAGTTTGTGTTTATTTTCTTGCTTTGCATTTAATTCCTGTGTCTTTAAGGGTACAGGAAAGGGATTGGGGGGAGCATTCTTACTATACTGTGGAAGAGCTCAGAAGGGCAAACCAGCTAGCTCAGGAGTCTACAAACTTAGCAACTTTAAGACCTGTGGACTTCAACTCCCAGAATTCCTCAACCAGCATGAGGGCTGAGGGATTCTGGGAGCTGAAGTCCACAAATCTTAAAAGTGCCAAGTTTGAAGACCCCTGAACTAGCGGATAGTGGTGCATATTAATAAACATGGATAAATTCATCATACATTTGTCAGTGCAAAGGGAACAGCAAAGGAACAGCCACCGAAGAAATTAAAACTGATACTTTTTTTTCAATGAATATAAATGGACTGAACTCCCCTTAAAAAGGAAAAAAAATACATGACTACAAAAATTAAAAATAGATATAATTTACCTCCAAGAAACACATATTAAGAGACAACACTACAAATTGTTAGAACAACTGAAAATTGGCAAACTCCATTTTGCATTAGTACAACAGAAGAAAAGAGGAATAGCTCTATATATTAAAGAAACAATGAACCCTAAAAAAATTTATGTGGATGAAGAGGGAAGAATATTAATGGTTGAAATAATGATGGACCAAAAACAGATACTGATGGTAGCAGTATGTGCACCAAATGATAAACAAGAAAAGTTTTATTAAAAATTATATATAAAAATATTAGAATTGGAATATCATTTTTTTGTATAATGGGAGACTTTAATGCAATAGTAGAGGAAACTTTGATAGACAAGATTTAGAAGAACCGGGTATTGATTTATCATGGTGGCCATATTTGCAAATTCAAATGAGATACGAAAAAGATGTTAAAACAACGGGATTTTACAAAGAACAGACAGAATTTGACCAGATACTGCTGAGAACAGATGAAAAATTGTTTAAAAAACTTTATAAACATTTGTTAAGCTTAAAGATGGAAGAGGAACAAGTAGAAGAAACAATGATAACATGGGCAAAGAACTTTGGATATGATATAGAATTAGAAAATTGGCAAAGTTTATGAGAAAGAAACTCTAAAATAATGAAAGTGGTGACCTATAAAGAAAACGTACACAAAATGTTTTATAGATGGCATTTAACATTGGTGAGATTAGCAAAAATGCTTAAAATATGTCTAGTAAATGTTGAAAATGTAAACAAAAACCAGGTACTTACTATCCTAAAACTAAAAGATTTTGGTCAAAAATACCCATATGGTTAGAGAAAATGATTAAAAAGACATAAAATTTAAGCCAGAATTGTTTTTGTTAGGCATAATAGTAGGAAACTATGAGAAAGAATGTATATACTTAATTTTACATGTATTAACTGCAGCAAGAATAGTATTTGCTCATTACTAGAAAAATGAAAATCTACCAATGGAGGAAGAATTAATTAAGAAAATTTTAGATTGTGCAGAAATGAACAGATTGACATTGAAGATAAAAGAGAAAGAAGATTCAGTATACTTTAGAATATGGGACAATTTTTATCAATGGCTAGAAAAGGAATGTAATATGTACTATGTAACATCAAATATGTATTAGTAAGAAGAATAAAAACAAATTATTTGGCAAAACATTCATCTTAATTATAGAAATTTTATCCAGTAAAGACAATTGCAATTTATACCATCTTAATAAGTCTTTTTAAACATTGTTCTAAAAATCACTTAGGTGTGACTCCTATTTGCCCTACACACCAATCAAGTCTTTTAAGAAATGTTTTTTTTTAACTTTAACTATTAATACTACTATGAATGTAAAAAAAATGAGATCAATAAACATTTTTCTTGTAGCCACAATTTATGCTATGATTGTGGCTACCACAAGGCTCTGTCTTAGGCCCAGTACTCTTCAATATCTTCATTAATGACTTAAGGGAATAGAAGGGGAACTCATAACATTTGCAGATGACACCAAGGAATATCCAACACTCCAGAAGACAAGCTTAGGATCTAAAAAGATCTTGACAAACTTGAACAATGGGCCCTATCCAACAAAATGAGTTTTAATGTGGAGAAAAGCAAAATTTTACCTTTAGGCAGGAAGAACCAAAAGTTTAAGTACAGATTAGGCAAGACCTGGCTTAAAAACAGCAACTATGAGAGGGACCTTTGAGTCCTAATGTACGATCACTTGACTATGAGCCAGTAGTGTGCAACAGCAGCTAAAAAAGCTAATACAATCCTGGGTTGTATAAAGAGGCATAGAATCAAGATCACACAAAGTATTAGTACTGCTTTATAAAACCCTAGTAAGACCACACCTGAAATACTGCAACCAATTTTGGTCACCATACTACAAAAAAGAAGTTGAGACCTTGGAAAAAGTTCAGAGAAGAGCAACTAAAAGGCCTGGAGATTAAAACATATGAAGAATGGCTGCAGGACTTGGGTTTGGCTAGTCTAAAGAAAAGAAGAAATAGGGGTGACATGATAGCAGTATTCCAGTATTTGAGGGGCTGCCACAAAGAAGATTACCTGAAGGGTGACTTCCAAAACAATAGCAAGAATCATTAGAGACTAGAGAATATAATTTTAAAAATATTTTAATTTTTAAGCTTATCAGCCAGCATCATGTAAAGAGCATAAATCCCAACTCATAAGATTATCTAATTTTATAGGCTTAGTCCATTAATAACCCCATAGGAATTAATGGTAAGTAAATTGGTTAAATTAATGGTAATTAAGATTTCATGTTAATTTGAATGGGAGGATAGGTGCTAAAATTTTAGTCCATGATAAAAGTGTAATGATTTTGTGCCTTTTTCAACTCTATTCAGGAATTCCAAGTATAAAATGAATGGTGAAAATCATGTTGATAAGATATTTGTTTTTGTTTGGATTGTTCCAGAAGATTTAATCCATCTTTGAAATTGTAACAAAAATCTAGGTATGGTTGTACTTGACTTAGCAGTATTTCATTTTTCATATTTTTCTTGATTTGTTTTTTTCCTGTTTTGAAGATGGGAACCACATCAGATCGTTTCCAATCCTCTGGTAGATTCCTGGTGCTCCAGAATTTTTTTAAAGATATAGTACAATGGTTCTGAGATAACATCTGCCAACTCCTTCAGAACTCTGGGATGTAATCCATCAGCTCCCAGTGATTTACTGTATATTCATCACGGTCAGACAGGTGTTCTCTTATCATTTTCTTGCTTATTTTAATTTTTATTAAATTAATAAATTTAATAATTTATTCTGAAGGAGCTGGCAGATATTATCTCACAACCATTGTACCATATCTTTAAAAAAATTCTGGAGCACCAGGAATCTACCAGAGGATTGGAAACGATCTGATGTGGTTCCCATCTTCAAAACAGGGAAACAAAACAGACGCAGGAAACTACAGATCAAGCTGCTGGGAAGATATTGGAAAACATAACTAAAAAAAGAACATCTAGAAACAAATAAAGTTATAATTAGCAGCCAGCACAGGTTTGCTAAAAACAGATCATGCCAAAACAATATTATTTCATTCTTTGACCAGGTTACTAAATTAGTAGACCAGGGAAATGCTGTGGACATAGTATACTAGACTTCAGAAAGGCATTCAGCAAAGTAGATAACCTACTTCTTGATACATTAAAAAAATGTGGGATATACAGCATCACTACCAGATGGATTTGTAACTGGCTGACAAACCATACTCAATTAGTAGTCCTTAATGGTACTACGTCTACATTAAGGAAAGTAAGTAATGGGGTACCACAAGGTTCTGTCTTAAGCCCAGTACTCTTCAATATCTTCATAAATGATTTAGATGAGGAAATAGAAGGGGAATTCATCAAATCTGCAGATGACACTAAGCTGGCAGGAAAAGCCAACACCCTAGAAGACAAGCTTAAGATCCAAAAAGATCTTGATCGATAACATGGAATTTAATGTGGAGAAAAGCAAGGTTTTATACCTAGGCAGGAAAAACCAAAGTCACAAATACAGAGTCACTGAAACCTGGCTCAAAAACAATAACTGTGAGAGAGTTGTTGGAATCCTAGTGAATGATAACTTAAACACGGGCCAGCAATGTGCAGCAGCAGCCCAAAAAGCTAATAAAATCCTTGGTTCTTTAAACAGAGGCACAGAATCAAAATCATGTGAAGTATTAGTACTGCTTTATAAAGTCTTAATAAGGCCACACCTAGAATACTGCACCCAGTTTTGGTCATCACCTTACAAAAACGATGTTGAGACTTTGGAAAAAGTGCAAAAAGAGCAACTAAGATGATTAAAAGTCTGAAGACCAAAACATATGAAGAACAGTTGCAGAAATTGGGTATGGCCAGTCTAGAGAAAAGAAGGATTAGAGGTGACATGATAGCAGTATTTGGGGACCTGCCACAAAAAGGAGGGGGTCCACTTATTTTCCAAAGCAGAAGAAAGCAAGACAAGAAACAATGGATGAAAATTAATCAAGGAGAGAAGCCACCTGGAATTAAGGAGAGGACAATTAATAGTGAGGACAATTAACCAGTGGAACAGCTTGTCTTCAAACATTGTGGGTGCTTCATCATTCGAGGTTTTTAAGAAGAGACTGGATAGCCACTCTTCCAGCTCTATTATGATTGATTGACTGATTTAATCCCATCTCTGGTTGTAAAGTTCAAATTGACCTGATGAAAATCCCCCATTACAATAAAAGCACCATCTGAGTAAATGGTTTGGACATCACTGATGCCATGATAGTGAACATTCAGGGCTTCATCTCTGTTTGCAGAGGTAGCATATATATAGCTGTAATAATAATAATAATAATAATAATAATAATAATAATAATAATAATAATAATAATAATAATAATAATAATAACAACAACAACAACAACAACAACAACAACAACAACACATTCCCTATGCAGATAGAGGGGTCTTCATTTGATAGTCAAAAACTCCACATCAGAGGAGCACAGACTTGAGAGCCCCTTGGCATTATTACACCAGATGTTATTATTACACCAGCTGTCAAAAACAGACAATCCCTCCTTGAGATTTGTCACTATACATTATGCTACTTGTTAATGAAATAATTTTCTGATATGAAAATACAAAAGAAACTGAATGATTGAATTAAAAAAAGTAAAATAAACACATCACATCTTCATATTTATTTCTTATTTCTATTATCAAGTTTCTTCCATTTTCTTCTATAACATGGATTGATGTTTCATAAATTTCCTATAACAGGAAAAACTTTTTGTCCAAAATAAAATTCTAGGAATTGGTAAAATTGTATAATCATTTTTTAATAAATTGTGTCTATCAAACTGCAGCAATTATTATTATTTACTAGCTAACATGAATTTACAGATCCTAAGTTAAATAAAAGGACATATGAAAAAGAAAGAAATGAACTGAAGTTTTCCTTTTTTCTTTTCTTTTTTTTGAAAATATTTTATTAGGTTTTATAAAGTTAGAGGGAAGGAAGGGTCAACATAGGGAATGGGATTCGGGGTAGGGTTCGAGGAAAAGGTTGGGGTGGGGATAAGTACAACAATGGGGTTACCCCAAAAAGCATTTCACGCTTTAGCAAGCAAACTGTCATCTGGATACAAGTTTTCAACAGGGCTAATATAATGGTTTAATTGAAACTTTTTTCAATGAACTTTTTTGGTATTGAGATCAGGCCTGAAAATAATGATATAACATTTGGGGAAGAAGATGCATGTCAAAAGACCAGTATTGGAAGCCAAGATAGCAAATATCTCCACAATCACAATCTTCTTCCCCTTGATGCTCAGATAAACTGGAATAAAGGAGATCCAAACACTGCAAAAGACCAGCATGCTAAAGGTGATAAACTTGGCTTCATTGAAAGTGTCTGGTAAATTGCGGGCTAGGAAAGCTACAATAAAGCTGATGATGGCCAAAAAGGCTAAATAGCCCAGAACATAATAGAACATGTTGATGGAGCCTTCACTGCATTCTGTTTCCATTTGCCCAGTTGGTGAATCCAGGTTAACATCTGGAAATGGAGGGGAGATCAGCCACCTAGCAGCACAAATTGCTCCTTCAACGAGGGAGCAAGAAATGACAATGGAATTTGCCACTTTTTGTCCTAGCCATTTTGCTATCCTGTTTCCTGGTTCTGTAGCCATGAAAGCCAGAACAACAATGATTGTTTTTGCCAACACACAAGAAACCGCAATGGAAAAAATTATGCCAAAAGCTGTTATCTGAAGGAGGCAGGACACTTTAGTAGGTTTGCCAATAAAAAGCAAGGAACAAAGGTAAGATAGAAGTAAGGAGACAAGAAGAACCCAACTGAGATTCCGATTGTTAGCTCGAACAATGGGTGTGTTCCAGTTTTTTATAAAAACTAATATCACAAAGCATGTGATAAAGGCAAAGGATATAGCAAAAGAAGCCAAAGCAACTCCAATTGGTTCATGATAAGAAAGGAAAGTTAAAATCTTTGGGATACACTGATCTTGATTGCTGTTTGGATATTGATCCTGGGGACACAGAATACAATGAGCAGCATCTGAAATGAGAAAACAGATATTGCTGAGTCAGAAATTCCTTTCTAAATGTACTGATTACATTACTCAATTTGCTATCAAAGGAAAATCTCCAAAATAGATGATAAAAATTTAGAATAGGAAAAATTATCTAGTCAAAACTCAGAAGATACCAGCAATTTAAATATCTTCCTTTGAGGATGATGAAGGTTTATCCATATACATTTGGAGACTTTTTAAAATCTGGGTGCTAGGAGAAGCAATACATTTCACAAAGTAATTGTCAGATCCACTATACTATACTAATACTAATCACTATATTAATCACAACAGGTACCCAACCCAATTGTTATCCATGAAATTAAAAAAAATCTAACCCCTGTAGTGACATTTGGATGCAAACTTATATTTGTAATTCACAAACAGTGGATGCAAATATTTGAATCACAGACTTTGGGTCATGATGCACTTATTTTCCCCCACTTACTCCTTTCCCCCACCACTGCAGACATTTAAAATAAAGTATAGTTGCTATCATCATCACTATCAGCTATTCAGTCATGTCCAATCCTTGGCCATTCTGTGGATCAGCACTCTCCATGCTCCTCTATTTTATTTATTTATTTATTTATTATTCCAATTTGTATCCCGCCCTTCTCCCGAAGGACTCAGGGCGGCTCACAACATTATTAAAAACAAAGAGAGACCCACACACCCCACCGAATAAAACCAAATTAAAACCAATATTTTAGTGTTGTGATAATTAAAATTTCTAAAAAACCCAATTTAAAAATCCTCCCTAGGCCAGGC
>NW_015386731.1:323586-335844 GCF_001527695.2 Protobothrops mucrosquamatus | reverse complement strand
GACAAACAGCTGTCCGGCCGGCCCCACGCTCCTACGTCCCCGCCGAGGCCGCCGCCACCGCCGCCGAAGCCGCCGAGGCCAGCCGCCGAGGCCACCGCCGAGGCCACCGTACCGCCTCCTTCACATCCACCATGGTCATCCCCATGCCCAGCTGATGGGTCTCACCTCCTTTTTCCACACATCACTCCTAGCATGACAGACTTTTTGAGTGAGTCAGGATAGTAGTAGAACCTAATTTTCAGGAATGGCTAACATTTTATCTATCATTTTAGTTCATCTAAAAGGCCCAATTTTATATTCAGTAGTCCTAGTTCCTGAAAGGTTCTTAATCACTCCTACTATCTCAATTATTATTGCTTTCTGTGAGCAAAGGGAGAACTGTTCTTCTTTCAGGGAATGTGGACAGGATTCTCCTGAAATTGCTTTGTTGGCATTCCTTCCATCAGCTTGAGGATATGGTTGGTAGATACAGGGGTGACTTGTATCTCCATACAGTGAAATGTCACCTCTCTCTCCTTTAGATTCAAGTAGTTGCTTTTTAAATATATAAGTAGCATGAAATGTTAAATATGTTGCTTAAAAATTGCATAGTTTGGCTCAAAGGGAAACAGAGAAGTTGGCTGGGAGGACAGGAGGGAGAATTAACAACACATTATAAATAACAAAAGAATAAAAAAATAATACCTCTCAAAAGTTAAGTTGAGGATATACATAAATATAATAGGCATTTATACTCTTTTTTAAAAAAATATTTTTTTTATTTTTTTATAATTAAACAATAAGTAATATGATGCATTTGTATACACAAATAAAAAAACCAATCCAACTCAATACATTATCGGAAACGCTCGGCAGTCCCCACCTTGCCTCTTCCCTCATCCACTTTCCTTTCCTTCCTGCCTCTAGCCCACAACCTCTCCTCCTTCCTCCTTCCCACTCTACATCCCCCCTCTTCCAGACCACCTCCTCGAGTGCAATTTAGGATACCAGCCGAGCATCTCCTCTTATCAATACAATTATTATTTACCTATAACATATGAATACATCAATTTTTTTTAATACCCCTAATCCCCTTTCCCCCCCCCCCCGAGCTTCCCGGAACCAAATACAGGATTGAAACACATCATTCCAAATCTAAATTACAATTTAACTAAGCAAATATAATGCTGTCAGTATATACCTACTTTAACTCTAATAAGGAAATTAAATTAATTAAAATTCAATATATCTACTCAAAAACTATATAACATTTAATCACTCCATACTTTCTCTAAATATAATCTATCCACCTTCATCATTTAAACTTTACATAATTTTTCCTTACATTTTACACTTAAATTTTCCCTTCACTTTCTTCCCTCTCCAATCTATACTTTCAATAAAATCTTAAGTCAATACTTCCTGCTTCACAGCTGGAAAAATAAAATAAAATCCCAATCTTAATTTTTTAAACATATAATAAACTAATTTGTTCCATAAAGTCTCACTTCCAGCATTTATCCATCTTTTGGCTTACAAAGTTTACTAAGCATTCCTTGCATATCTGTCGCTGCAGATCTCTTTGGCCTCGCCCCTCCCACTGGCTCCGAAGGCTGTGGATATGTTATAGAAGCTGTTTCTTTTTGTTGCTCTCTCTCTTTACGCCTATAAGCAGCACGGGTCATCCTTTGCTCCTTCTGAGGATCTTCTACCGATAATGACATGGCCCCAGGCAATTCCACAACAAGTTGCTCCATCAGATCTTCCTGTGCTTTAGGTATCGATGATGGTGACATATCAGCTTTCAGGACCAACAAATAAAAATCTTTGGCTTTTTGAACAGAGTTTAATCTATGTCTGGTCCCTGCAAAATTTAATATAATACCCAAAGGAATTTTCCATCTGAAAGGTATCTGCCGCTTCTTTAGCTCCTGAGTCAAAAATGTAAAGTCCTTTCTTCTTCTTAAAATCTTAGAAGGTATTTCTTTTAAAAGTATAATATCTTGTGTGGCAATTTGAAATCTCTGCTGATAAAAAAGCTGTATAATTTCATTACGACATACTCTTGTAGTAAAATAAACAACCACATCCCTAGGTAAATTTCTTTGACGTGCAACCCAGGAGTTTACTCTAAATTTTTTTTCTATTTCTCCATAAATCACCTCTGGGTTGCAATTCAATACCAGGGCCAAAGCCGTCACAACTTCCTCTTTAAGTTTCTCTTGTGGGTCCTCTCTAAGACCCCTGATTCTCAGAGCAAATTCCAATTGGTTATATTGTAACATTACCATATCATTTTGAAAAGTTTCCACTCCTTCCTCTACCTTTTCAAGTCTATCCTCCGTTCCCTCCATTTTCTCCATTAATTCATCCACTCGTCCCTCTACCCGATCAATATGAGCTGCAAGTCCTTGAAAAATATGTGATAAATTTTCACAAAGTTCCTGATTTTTCTTATCCAAAAGTTCTTCTGTTTGTTTCAGAGTCTGCAATGAGGACTTGGCTAAAGCCTCTTGTAAATCTTTAAGTGTAATAGAGGAGGTGTTGGTGGGGGAGATCTAGGTTTTTGTTGTTGAGTTTGCACCACAGGAGAAGAAATAGCTGTTTTAGACAACGCAGGAACAGTACGTTTTGAAGCCATTCTGCCAAATTGTTTTTTTAAAAAATCACAGCAAGTATAAACTTAAAAAAAACTTGACTTTAAATAAAATCCTTTAAAGTACATCCACGACCGGAAAGAAAGTGAAAGTTTTCCTTTTGTTAAAAAAAAAAGGAATGCTTCCACGGCCATTTTCTTGTCACTTTTACTTGTAGCAAGAACAAAAATCCCAATAAAATCTTCGAGTTAAAGTCACCTTTTAACAGAGATAAAGATCCCCTGTCAGGTTCCGTCTGTTTCAAAAGTTACTCACAAGCAGATACAATGTAACAGCAATGGCGGCGACGTCTGGCTTCGCTCCAGGAACGAAGACACACCGAGCTGCGGAGAAGAGGTCCGGACTCCGGGGGAGTTCTCACCTACATCCCCCCAGGATCGCTCCTGGGGGGACTAGGGAACTCAACCCCTACCCAGACCAAACTCACTTTCTCCCCTTCGCCCGGGGAGAAAGTTCCGAGCCGCAAAACAGCTGATCCGCACTGTTTTGACGGCTTTGACGCAGTCCCGGGCTGGAGGCTAAGAAAAAAGCCTCCTTCGGCGGCGCCTCGCCACCGGAAGCTCCGGCATTTATACTCTTTTTTGACATATTAAATTGTTCAGCCCAGTAATTTATACCGGTTCACAGAACAGACCCATTATCTTTTATTTATCACTTCAGATTTATTATATGTTAATCATCTTGGTTTAGATTATATATATTTTACTCTTACACAGGTAATTAATACACCATTATAGCAGTGTATATTAATCTTTATTATGGAGAGACTTTTTATGCTAATATAGTTATTCATCTATTTTATTTTACTTATATAATGTACATTTTGAAATGTTGCTGGTCAATGTTTGAATAAGCAGTATTTTATTTGTCTGAAATGGTATAGGATCTCCTGCCTGAGCAGGGATTTGATTAGAAGGCATCCAAGGTTTCTCCCAACTCAGCTAAGTTTTTTTCTCATTGTTTTTTGTTGTTATCATGTGAACCACATCATTATGTGTCTTTACATTTCCTGGAGAAAAGCTAGGAGTTTAATATTTTCCTTCTCATCCTTTTTCTCCTCAGAGTATATTGCTGACCACAAATTACATTTTTATCCTATAAAGCAATATGTTTATATACAGTAAGTACACAACTATCATGAGACAAATGAACCTCTGATTGATATCTCACATACATGTTCAAACATAATTAGTATACAATACTAAGTACTAATATAGTAAGTTAGATAGCAAGATGTCACTTACCCATCTGGCTGGAAATCATATCTTTTGAACATGAAACACAGTCATAGCAACATATTGGTTTTCCTTCCTGAATTATCTTGCTTTGTCCAACATGGCAACTTTCAACACAGAGTGAATGGGGAGATACCTAGATGTATTAAAGGAGTCATGGGTATTCTTATTATAAAACTAATCTAGTAATATTTATTTAGGAACTCTCTTCTTTTACACAAGTTGGTTCTACAAGCTGTGTAGAATGATAGGACAAAGCACTCAAAATAGCATCTTTATACAAGACTTTGAATATATTTGATGATCCGGATGATGTTGATAATTGCCATTTCATATAATAATCTACTCCAAATTTCATTCCATATCTTATTGCATCCATCACTGACATTTAAAATGATTGTTTATTTTTACCTGCTTTAATCTGGTATTCCATTGAATAGTATTTTCAGAGAAAGTGAATTCTTGTGTTGGTGAAAGCTTTCCCACTCTGACTTTAGAGTATGTTTGATTAGGGAAAGTGACCCAGTTGATGAGATCCAAGTTAGCAAAGAATTCTCCATGGGCAAATGAGATTTCATGACCAGCGCTATTGTTGAATTTGATATTTCTCAGTAAACTTTGGAGCTAAAATAGTAGGAAAATAAGTGAACAAATCCTTTATTCTAACATAATTGTTTAATGGTTTCTTAATTTCCCTAGGAAATTTCTAATGTGACAAGTTAGCATCTCTCTGAATTAATTGTTGATGATCACTTCCAGAATACCAATTGTTGATGATCACTTCCAGAATTCTAGAATATTTTTTATGTGCAATCGGCTTGCCTGCCCCCCGCTCTCCTGTGTTCAGCTGCACCATCTCCGGCTCTGCCATATAAGCCAGCCCTCATTGCAATCTTGATAATCTCTCCTTGCAATGAGGGCCGACTTATATGGCAGAGCCGGAGTTGGTGCAGCCGAACACGGGAGAGCAGGGGGCAGGCAAGCCGATTGCACACTCTGTGAGGACTTTGACAACTAATGTGCCTAAGCGGCAGACCAATGTCACGATTGAGTGAGATGGCATGAATGATGGCCCAGCAATGACACTGAATGACAGGATACATGCATGGAACAGCTGGGGGGAGGAAAGATGTTAAGATCTAAACAGAAGCCAGCTTGTACGGCTGATCCGGAACTAGTACGGCTGCATGCAGGAGAGCAGGGGGAGGGCAGGCTGATTACACATTCTATGACCTGACCATTAAACTGTCACACAGGTATATATGTAAGTTGTTCCCAACTTTAGCCCTTACTTTGATGATGTCAACAGGAGGTTGACGAAAACTCAGTAATTAAAAAGGCTCTTTAATATCCCAGAGTTCAGTAGCTTTATTGATTTTCTAAATGTTTACGCCTGGGATTCAAGTATTTAAAATTGTATACATTGTTTATCCACTGCAAGATGAAGACCTTTTCCACATATTTTCAACCAATACAGACTTGAGGTTTTTTTTCCCAATTGGGCTACAATAAATGCTGATATTATTGATCCATCTTGTCTCTTTTGGAGACACTTTTTATCAAGTGGAATCCATTCTATAACTGCCCTAGTCCATCTGCCAACAATGCTTCTTGCTATGCAACCAGCTCATTTCCATTTCAATTATTTTGTTCAGGTCTTTTTATCTTGTGATGCTGAGCATTTATCTTTCCATAGCTCTTTGCACCACTCATATTTTTTTTTTACTGATTGTGAAAATCATGTCCTTGTTTCACTGGCATATGTCAGAGCAGGCATAGGGAGAGGTTGTTCTTGAAAATTATGCTTAGCTTGCCAAATGCCTGCCCACCATATTTAACACACCGACCAATTTCCTTTATTGTATCATCTTCCATTGAGATCTGTTGGCCAAAGTACATATAGTGGTCTACTATGTCTAGTTCTTCTCCAGATATATTTTTCTTTCTTTCTTTGGGGAATTTATTAAACATAACCTGGCTCTTTTTTAGGTTTATTTTTAAGCCAAATGGTTATCCTGTTTTGTGCTGCTTTGTATGTGCAGCTCTTATAATTCTTCTGGGTCTTGTGAGAATAGAACAATGTAATCTGCAAATATTAAGTGATTTAAATAGGCATCATTGATTTTTATTTCATCTTTTGCTCAATCTAGTTTGTGAAATACTTCTTCAAGGCAGGTTGAGAAAAGGGTAGGTGATATTGTATCACCTTATCATACACCTCATTTTATATTGATTTCCACTTTAAGATCATTAAGGCAAATTGTTGCCATTGTTTTTTTATATATTGATTGTAGTAAGTTTATGTAAGCAGTGCCTGCACTTTGGATAATCAGTGCACTTATTATTGCTTGCTGGAATACTGAGTCATATACCTTTTTGTAGTCAATGGAAGCCATGCATTGCATACTCATTGTGCCTTTGCTGAACAACCTGGATGTGTTTCATTGTGCTATAACCACTTCTTAACCCTGTCTGTTCCTTTGGCTGTGAATTATTTAATGTTCTCAATACTCTTTTTGCTATTATGTTGGTGAAAACCTTATACATTACTGAAAGAAGGCTTATTGGGTGATAGTTCTTTAAATATGTATATACGTATGCATTAAATGTATATGCTGTCCATCTTACTATCAAAAATTATGGGTGTTTTTAAGTAAGAGAAGATGATCTTATTCTAGGAAAGTGTGGTTTTATTCCATTTATCAATTAAATAAAACCCTCAGCTACCATTATAATTACTGATTATCCAAAATCTCCAAATCTCATCATTAGTCATGTATATAAATGCAACATAAATTTGTCACTGAATGCTTTATATCACTGAGATATTTTTTCTTCCCTACCATGACTGAAAGTATGTGTATTTTTTTATCCTAGGACCAGTCCTCTGTAGGACCAATTTCCATTGCTATATCCACTATCTTTGCTTGCTCTTGAATAACTTTTTGAAGTTTTCTGAGAAAGGCTCTGGAAGAATTTCCAGACAGAGGATATTATTTTAAGAATCAGAATATCTGCTCTGTACTGCATTCATTCTGATATATTAAGTCAAGTTACATTTATTAAATAGTTTGAAGCAGTTTCTTCTACAGTATGGCTGATTTGGGGGAAAAAATAGCCTCAACTCACCAATCCTACAGAGTGATCCAGACATGTTTTCATACTGATTCACCAATCTTTTGGGAATGTCCACATTTTCCTAACTGCTCAAAACAATTGTACAGCTTCTCTCTATGTGTCTCTCTGACTTTCTCTCTTTCTCCTCCCTCTCTCTGTCTCTGTCTGAAATGCTTGAGAAAACCTTTAGACTGCCTCTCATACTTTAAGGTCATATGAATAAAAAAATTGAATACACGGACAAACATTTTCACACTTTACCTGCCATGGCCGAACATTCAAATGCTTGTGTTGAAATTTACCATAGAAGGTTCTTTGTCTGGAAAGATATATGGCATGTAAAGCATGTGCAATACTATAAACAGTGTTATAGATAGTGTAGCTTTCACTAAGCATATCTCTGTCAAATACATATGCAAGGAGCTGTTCCAATATCTCTTTTTCTGCACTCTTTTCACATGTGTCAAAAACATATTTCCGGAAGATACAGAAGAAGGGATGTAGTGTCTCATCTATATTCACATTCTCAAGGAAGTCCTTAAATCCAGGCA
Organism: Protobothrops mucrosquamatus; assembly: GCF_001527695.2. Lineage (NCBI taxonomy): Eukaryota > Metazoa > Chordata > Lepidosauria > Squamata > Viperidae > Protobothrops > Protobothrops mucrosquamatus. The sequence continues at coordinate 328,305 of NW_015386731.1, read as the reverse complement.
CTGTGTTTGTTTGAAGTGAGAAAGAGAAGGAACCATGGAAAATATTTCTGCCGTGCAATTCATTTTTAAATGTGATAGTGAAATACCAATGGATTGGCATGATCCAAATTCTTCCTAAAAGTATTTTCAATGTTAATTCAATTTCTTCTAAGTGGTCTGTTAAGATATTTATTAAATCTGTGCCCATGCTGAGAATAATTACTTTGGCATCTGTTGAGTAAATTATCATTAATTCTAAACTATTTTCAATTATGTCAAAATCATGAAGATCCTTTTTTGCTCTAACTCTTTTCAGGAAGGCAAGGCATATATTATTAAAAGCCAGCATGGGTGTCAGTTTTTGCACAAAGTTTTGTCCATCCTCATCATCATCAGAAACAATAAGTCCAATCCATTTCCATTGGAAATGTAGAAGTAACTGGATTATCCCTCTAAACAAAATAGATTCTCTAGGTACCATCCAGTATAAAGATGTGAAATCTGTTTTACTGCTTGATTCAGGCTGATATTCACCATAAGTAAGCTAATGGAGAAAAGAAACTCCTATTTTGAGCTGGGGAAATAATGTCTCTCAAGTGATATGCAGTGGTACCAAACTCTATTATAGTTAAATGTGAATTTTGAAATATTTGTTTATTAAAAACATTTCCATCAGGTGCTGCATAAGATAGGTTATAATATAAAATAAAACACAACAAATAGTAAATCACAGTCCAATACAGAATAGCATAAAGCAGCACATATAATTCAAAATAAATCTCATGTGCTTCAAATATTCATTGCTGTCTAAATAAAATACAGCTTTATAAAAGTAATCTATTAGCTACATTATGTTTTATACTTACAATAGTAAAAACTAATGCAAACTAAAAACAGATAAAATACAGAAATATTGTGTAAAAGAGAAAGATATAAGGAATTAAACAAAAACAAGAAAAAGAAGAATACAGACAAGAAAAAAACTAAGTCAAATGTTAGAAATGAACATTCTGTTAAAATTCAACTTTCTTTTTCAAATGATTTCAGTATACATTGTAAATACATTGTAAATAAAGTAATTGATTGGATAGGCAAATTATTCTTGTTCTTATTTCTATTATAATTTAATTGAAAGAATTACTTAGTTCAATGTTTTGTAGGATTTCAGAGAGCAAGGTAGAAGCAGGTCCAAATTTTAAACTGTACTACTATGTTAATTGTTTAACATGAATTTTAGAATGAATTAGATTTTCTTGTGGTTCAGCTACTTCTGTGGAAACTGCAAAACTTCCAGATTGTTTGCATAAAAATATAAGGCTTGATTTTAAAACATAATAAAATGTAAAATTAAAATTGTAAACTTAAATAAGAATAGATGCAATATATATAAACATAAAATCAACATTATCAGATAATGTTAGAGTAAAATATGTCAAAAAAGACTCATCTATACATATTTATCCAGAACTAAATGCCAGAGAACAATGAAAATTATTCTTAAATAACTGTGGAGGATTGCAGTTTCAATTATTCTAAGAATTAAAATCCTGGAAACATGCAAAAATATGTAGCCAAATCTCTTCCAAATTGCACATAAACAAAATCAAAACACAGAGGACATTCTAGATTATAATACCAGTAGTGAGACTTCTGATCCATCAGTATAAAAGTATATAAAAGACTCCATCAAGAGTACACATTATTCATGAAATAGTTGACATGTCTCTCAGCCACAAAATAATATTTGTATTTGGTCTTTTAAAGAGTTGAGCAATTCAAAAATATAATCTAATTTAATGAAGGAAAATGTAATTATATTATGACTGGCTTGTCCATTTTTATAAATGACTTATTACTCCAGACACAAACACACACCTGTGGAATCTTGTAGATACTTAATATGGTGGTCATCTGGATTATTTTTTCAATAGTGAAGCCCCCAATAACAGATAATAGATGTTTCCTGTCACATTTGTAATTGGGTGAATTATTTTTCTTTGGGAACAATAGGTCCAAAATGGTCTCATAAGTTGTCTTTGAGTCAAAGAAGTTGTCATAAATATGAACACCCAGAGTGGTATTGGGCAAGAGTTCTGAGTTCTTATTGATTTCATCAATTGCAAAAATCATGGCAAGGATATGTTGATAATGTTTCATCTTTATACTGAAAAAAACATTGATATCGAGAATCAAAAAATGTCAGCAGGATAAGTATATAATTGCTTCTAACTTACAGATGGAATTATTGCTTTTCCTTCCAGGAAAAGAGAGATATTCACAGTTCTGCTTACTGGAATAGAGTTGCTTTACTCCTTGATACTTTATCTGGCAGCCGTCTGAAATTTTCAACCCATAACTCCCAAAATTCCTAGCAACATACCAGTGTTCTTTGGGGAACCACAATCCTTAAATCCTGAGAAAGTATCAGAGAGCAGAAATCTATTCCAATGTCTAGGAGAAAATATATTTTTGAGAGACCTAATTGTAAATACTTTATGCTAAGAGTTTGTCCTTGGGTTTAAAACTGCATCAGTATAATAAGTTAAAATATTTTTATTTAAAATTATGTATAATGATAATAAATTTTCACTTTTTTATTTTTCTGCCTGCTGAATGATATGTTCAGAGGATATTAAAAATAATAGGATAAATAAGAAAATTATAGATATAAAACATTCAAAATTTATTCATTATAGATTCAAATATTGAAATACTGCATCTGGATAAATTAATATTGTGGGATAATTCAGAGAAGTCTAGCATATGCGCTACATGAAAACTAAAAACCTGTTATGATTTAAAATTATAGGAAGACTCCAGACATTAGTTTAAGTATCATTCCGGAATTAAGGTACTATGTTATGCTATGTTATGTAGAATTATGGATAGATAAATGTACAGAAAACAGCCTAGAGCTTTGCAGAAGATGCTCATATGAACACTGGAAAAATGCCAACTCAGTTTCAATAATGAACCTTGTTATGGATTTGTAAGAGGAAAGAAAGACAAAGTTGTTGGGCTGCATCACAGAGCCTGGCTTCTGGTCGCTTTCTTAATTTATTTAACAAATAATTTATATAATAATTTGTGTGAGTGTGTGTGTGCGTGTGTATGTAAAATACTTAATTAAAAAGAGAAAGATGTTTATGAAGGGAAGTTAAAAAAATATCCTGAAGTATCACAGCTGCATGTATGGGCTAGGAACAATTGAGAATGAGTTATCCCTAGGCATATCATTGATAAAGTTTTTGGGAACCTCAGATTTTTAAAGCAGCTGGATACTTCGTGCATAACCTTAATTCACATGCAAACCTAGTAAATTTATTATTATTTAAATTGTTTAACATAGTTTTATGGCTAATACAATTTAAAAGATAATTTACCTAAAAATATTATATATCCTGTTTGGAGTTTCGATAAAGTTGTGGAAATAAACTGCAGACTGGACTAGAGAGAGTATGCCCCCGATTATCACTTCTCCTGGTCGGTACAAGTTGTCTTGGATACTTATTGAAAGACTACATTCTTTTCTTACATTTTCATGTGTAAGAGGAGGTAGCAGCAGTTGCAACAGCAGCAATAGCAGCCACTGAAATTTATCATGCTTAAACATGCCACAGTTATACAGCTTCATCTTTAGTCATACAAACTGCTGCAATGTTGTCCACACCAGATTCAAAATTAGTTATAAACTTCTATTGCCCACAACTCTGAATTTCTCATTGTAGCTTCAGCATTAGTGGATAGAGAGTTCATCTGTTTGTATTTTCAACTTGAATTGTTACTGGCTGCAAGAAAATAAATAAATACCAGTGATTTCATTAATTATAGAGTAGATAAACAACTCTCAGATGGCTAAGATCTTCCATATGGGTTCTTGGGGGAAAAAAAATTCCATTCCAATTTAATTGACCATATTCTTCTTGGTGGAATATGCTGTGTGAAGTTGTTTCAAATAAATGATTCCCAAAAAAAATTTCAGATTTTTTAAAAATCTCATATTTGTTATTTTTATAAATAACTGTAGTTAGCAAACATGCCCAATATTCCTTCCTCTATTTTCTCCACAACAACAAATCTGTGAAGTTAATTGGGCTAACAGAAAGTGACTGTTTAAGGTTACCCAGCTGGCTTTCATGTCTAACACAGGTTCTCACAATGTTCTGGTTTCTAGGTTAGCATCTTAATGATTACACTATTGTTTAAATTGTTAGCCCTGGATTTGTATGGAATATGGCAGAGTTCTCCAACCTTTCTGGGCTACTATCCCCCTTCCAAATTATTGCATGCATGCACACACACAAACAGGGTCACGCCCACTGGCACAGTACTAGCAGCCCTGTTTGTGCATGTGGCATGCGCTGGTGCCATGCACATGTGCAAACGGGCTGCACACACACACTCTGTGCTGGTGGTCTGTTCACACATGTGCAAACAGGGCATGCATGCCCCCCGTGCTAGCATCCCTGTTCACGCACACACACATGTGCAAATGGGGCCGCAGGCACTGGCACGAATGGGGGGAATGCACACCCACAAGTGCACACCCTGGCCAGCCATTTCCTCAGCCTGCTGGCCAACAGCCTGCGGCCCGGTACTGGGCTGCAGCCCATAGGTTGGGGACCCCTGGAATATGGCATTATATAAAATATTAAAATGAAGGGTGCCGAGGGCGCTGGAGGGTGCCGAGGGCGCTGGAGGGTGCCGAGAGCGCTGAGCCCGTCGGCGGCCCGCTGAGCC